>NW_024881910.1:487500-557244 GCF_019059575.1 Amphibalanus amphitrite | reverse complement strand
TTGTTTGAGATAATGATTCCCTTCATCGCATTTTTGCCCGTTCCACATGAATAGTATACCACCATACCGGAGTGAACGCACCCGCAGCATCTCCCACTCCCCTCAGCCTCGGCGCAGTGGCGGGCGGCCCTGGCGGCCCACTCCCGGCGCTACGCACGCCCCATGCGCCGTGATACCGCGTCACCTCCCCCCTCCCTCTTTCCCCCACAATGACCGGTGACCTCACTTCCCTCGGGATTTGGACTCGCCCTACTCCGACCGTAGCGCCACGTGGTTGGCTCTGGAGATCTTAAATAGCCCACTGTACAAGCTCCCGTGGACCACCCACCACCCACCACCCTCGAGGAGCAGCAGAAGTGGCCGGGGCGCGGCGCCGACACCCTCGCGGGTCGGCGAGCGCGCCGCTTTTGCCACTGCCGCTGTTCAGAGCGTCACTATTGCCACCGCCGCCGCTCGGCGCGCCGCAACTGTCTACCTGCCGCGGTAGCCCGAGAGAAAGCTGGGCGGCGGCTGCCGAGAGAGAATGATATGCCAAAAGGCGCTCCGGTTTCATAAGCGGGTAAGCACATGGCATTACACACCTCATTTGGCCGAGATAGAGGCGAAGCACGAGGGTAGCGGCCGGAAGGCTGATCCGCAGGCATTGGCTAATGACGGTGGGGCTATGCATTCCAGGGAGAAGGCTGCACTACAGCTGCTACCTCGTTAGAATGAGGTTCGTGAACGGATGATCCTTCCAGCTAAGCCAAATCAAACCCGAGGTTTATGGCCGGTTATCAAGAAAATTGACTGCTAATGATACATATCTTGTTCATGGACCGTGGACGTCTTGGCCATGGACGTCATGGAAGTCAACAAAGGTCAGGCTTGAATTTGATCAATACAGAACAAGCGCCGTCTTCGAATGCAATGCATAGTGAAGAATTCACAGGCTCTCATAGACGCCAGAGCTCGACAGAGCTCCATAGATTCCATAGAAGAGCGATGAGACCACTGATGTCCATCCATATTTGCGCGTACAAAACGTCCACATTCTCTCAACGCAATGCTCGTAGAAAGAGTCAGAGGGGCATGTGAAGCATCTCTGCGGCGTATCAAATAAAAAAAGACACAACCAGTGGACAGTGGTCGGTGGGCGTTTGACCGTGGCCAGGCCGTCGCGCCGCCAGGCTCAGTTGGAAACTCGTGCCGTGCCGGTGGTCTTTCGGTTCCTTTACATTCGGTTCCTGATTATGGACGAGATGGGATGATTATCATCGGAAATTCCACTCACCACCTCCTGAGATATGTCAGCACATCTCGGAACAGACAAGGTACCGAACCGCATGAAATCGGAAACATCAGCATCATAACTTGTCTCTAATGGCATTGTTCGGATTCAGAGATACCAAAAATACGGATCATGGTGGTAGCTTACCAACTCCAGTGGCCCTCCGAATAAACAGAGGAAGAAGTGTTCCAAATTTGCGTTAATGTGAGGCTGCTCAAGTAGGTAACCGAATAGTGGTCGTAAGCCCGGGTACCTAACTATATCTATTATCTACGCTCTATGGTTCGAAAGATCGCATTAATTTGTGGTATGATGCCAACATTGGGTTAACGGTCCGCCGGGGCTTGGATCCGCTCAGGAGCATATTCATATTTTCGCTGCGGTGTGAATTGGACTCGGGTGTGCTCGACGTTTGTGAACTTCCGGTGTATATTACTAAATAAGTGTAAAGAAGCCGCTATCAGACTCCATTGGAGGAAGTCAAGATTTAGTAGCTAGCTTGTGCTTATATGTACAGAGGTTATCGAAATATTGACCACTACTATCGCACGCTCGTGCTTACCATGGACTCTTGCACACGCCAACAACATTCATTCAACAACATGAAACTGTGCCTTTTTACCTAATGAGTGTCAGTTCTCTTATAATTGCGTATGTTAGACATCATTTATATTTTTTGAATAAAATATGTAGTGTTTTTGTTTTCGCACCATGGGCCCACACATTTGTCAAAATTAACGGGACAGCAAGTCACACCGGTGACGCCTCATAAGCAATGGGACATTCCCGCAGGTAAAAATACTGCTCAGAAATCCCCAACATAAGTCTTGCTTAGAAATCACTTTGACGTTTATTGCTCTTGGAAACAACAATAGAAGTGTGGCCATCTATTCTCCATAGTTTTCTTTTTTTTTAAAGAAAGTTCAAACGAACTTCATGATCGCCAGAGCACAAGAAAAAGTGTGAATCACATTCAGTGTTTCTTTTCATAGTGCTGATTATCAGACGGAAGACGATAAATCAATTTTTATATCTTAAGGGCTGGGCTTCTCCAATGATAAACTCAATTTTATTTCCATACCTTCACTATAGTTTCGTATCTCAAAATCGCCTTATTCGTCCGCGCGAACACCGTCTCACGGTTGTAACACATTGGCCACGTACAGGTCTCGCGGGTTTTAGCGGTAGGTTTTGCACCTAGAAAATTTAGTGTACTTCAGGCTATAGCTTCGTCGTCTTAAGCTTTTCAGCGTTGAAGATGCGATCGATTTGTTGGGTAACAAGCCGGCCATGATCGTGTAAAATGGCTTCATCGTAGATCGATTAGTTTCTGAGATATAATCGGAAATGTAAAAGTGCAAAACCTACCACTTAATCTCGCGAGACCTGTACATAAGACGAGCCTCCCGCTGATGCCGCTCCTCGGCGTTTTCTATAGGCCCCCGAGTCGTTGTGTCTTTAGGCGCAATGATAGTGGGTGAAACGACCCATCCGACACGACAAAACATACGCAGAGCTCTGGTGTCACCAGGGATGCTCAAGCTCGAAAGTGAGTTGTAAGTTCAGGATAATCTGCACCATCATGTGGGTGGGTACCAGTGTAATGTTTATCCCTTATGCCGCAGAGTGCAGCTTATAGCTCAACAGCATCGCTCCTTTCTATGTGCCAAATTGACACATCCATGCCGACCGCTGCGCTCGTTAGGCTCAGCAGGCCTAAGCCGCCCGATCTGTGCTGACCTAGGTGTAATTTAAGCCGCCGGCCCAGCACCGATCCTCTCCAGTCGGCTCGTTTCATTGGCGCGACGTTTCGTCACTCCCGTCACGACCCACCTTTGAGTTCTGCGGACCGCCCGATCCAGTGGTTACTCAGCAGAAAACCCTCCGATATCTCGGCGGCCATCGAGAAAAGTGGACAACTGATCCGCTTTTGATATGCGAGTGATCTTAGGGTGATAGTGCTCTGACGGACGGCGAGATCCACAGATCGCGGAGGAACATTGTCTCGGTGGGTCATCCTGTCGACTGCTCTGTGCGTGAGAATCCACATTTGTGTGTCACGTAGAAGCAACTCTTTTACTATTTGTTTTGCCCTTCAAGCTCAGGCACAACAGAATATTGGTTATCCCCCCGCTTGTCTTTGCACTGATGCTTTGCTGATGTTATATTAGGAATTTCTGATATTTTTACAGAAAGCCGGCGAAAATCATTAAAATGTATCAATCTAACTTTCATATCTCAGATTTAAACTAAAACATGTCGCAAATTGTATTCATTTTAAATGGTTTTTATTTCTCCGTTAGGTATATGCTCATACCTACAGATTATTTTGATAAGCTCCTCAATACAAAAAGAAGAGGAAATAATATGAATTAATGTCAACATTTAAAAATTTCGTATGAAGGACGTTATTGTTTATCCCATTCTTCCCATTGCCGGTATTTCACTGTACCGTTTAGTCGATCTCCGGGACCTTATATTGTGCTCTGAGGTTGATCGTATCGCCGAGGTCAGAGGTTAACTCCGATCAGCTAGCTCTTTTCTCCGCGATATAGAGCACACCGAACGGGAGCCCCGCTATATGGATCGCATCAGGTCAGAGATACCATCCGAACGCTCAATGCCTATTCAAACAGGCTGAGTGCGCTCAGATGATTCAATGGCCAAACATTGGACGCTGGAATTGCATTATCATTTCATCACAGTATACAAATCGGAGATCACGATCAAGTAGAAAGTTTGTGTAACTGAAACAAAAAGATTCACGAGAGCCCATTCTTGGCAGCTTTATATGCCATATTTATTTACCAGTGACCGCAGTTGTGGGTTCAAGAGCCAGCTGGGTACATCAAGCTATACGGAGTTCCGTTTTTCGCAGGTGGGCCGAAATTCGTGATTGGAGTATGTAAGGTAGTCCAAATATTGTTTGCTCATCGCCTCGGAACTCCACCAAGTATAGCATCGTAGCAGTTACCGACATAAATAAAATTGATCGGATTAAACACCTTAAAAATACTAGGGAAAGTTTTGAATAAGACAGTTTGACTAAGCTGAAAGCAATTCTTGACAATTGTACATGATCCCTTTGACTAGAGGTCAAAATTCAACCTGTTATCAACATTAATGCGTACAAAAATAAACCAAAAAATTACTACGCTTACAAATTTAATTAACAACCTATAAATCGGAATAAAACATCGCCGACTTTAAAACAAAGGTGCTGATAGCCGCTTTACAATAAAAAATATGCATTTTATCGGAGCCGCACAATCGGTCCGAGCCAGCATAATATGCCAGCATAATGAGCAGGCATAATTATATTCTTCAGCATTATCTGAAAATGAAGATATTTGGGATTGGTATCAGCTTGGAAGGACTGTTAGTCTACCAAAAGCGCATATCATTCGAGGCAAATGGCTGCAATAATTTCCGAATAATTGTTTGCTATGGATACGGATTCATATGACTGCTGTTTCAATCGAAAAATAAATCATTTCAATATGCATGATTATTCTCACCTGGCGAATTAGGAGAATCCAAGAGAAGATCACGCTATGACTCCTCCTCTTCGGCCGTGGCGGCGGGTCAACAGGTCAGCGGCGCGCCCTGTCACTGTGTCACGCCCTGGGTCACGACCTGACAATAGCCCTGACACTGCTCTCCACACCAACCGTCTCTGGTGACACTGCACTGTGTCTCAGCTGGTCGCGGATAATTCCAGCGGTCCCTGTCTGCGATCAGTTCTCACTGACATCGACCGTCAGATAAAAGTTCCAGCGGTCTAAGACAGGTGTCTTCTCCGGTATACCGACAGCGGAGACAACACAGCTGGATGCTGTAGCACCAGAGTGCCGAGATAGGCCGCTGAGCCGGCAGAGCCGGAGAGACGTGAGCGCAGGGCCGGACCGGTCCAACCCCCGAGCCCAACTGACGCTTGACTGACGCCGCCGCCGCCCCCGCCGCCGCCGTCTCCCTCTCCCTCTCCCACCGCCACCGCGCCGCCGCCGCCGCCCCCGCCCCTGCCGGAGAGCGAACGCAACCTCCTTCCGCCGGCAGAGCGACATATCGGCGGGTGATACCGCTAGACATCACCACGGGCAGCCTCGCACTGCTGCCCGTGGTGATACAATAACGGATTAAATCTTTTGGTGAACTTTCGTGATTTTTTGGTGAATTTTTTTGTGAGCTGTTTTTCGTGATATGTACCGCCATCGGTCACGCCTTGAAGTCGAGTACCATTCCATGGGTTACCGGTAGTCACACTCCGTGCTTTCCTCAAGTATACCGACATATCCTAGGCCAGTGACAGACCTTTTTGCGACTACTTCACATCAAAACGTCGCCGAACCGACACAGCCCAACCCAAGGCACCGTCAGATTGACTGAAACTGTTTTTTTTTTGCCAAATTTTGATTAAATGTTGGTTTCACAGTGATATTGTAATTGGCACGTAAGATTATGCTTTCTGTAATATACACAGTTTAATGTCTCTAAGAATTCAAATACTTGCATTTTTTATTATTTAGCGGAAGCACTTTGTGTCACATTCTGCCATATAATCAGACAGAGGTCTTGGTTTCCGGAGGTCGTGCTTATCTATTCATCACTATTCCTGAACTAAGATGGTCGTGAAAGAGGGATCACTACTAAATTCACCGGCATGGGAACACTGGCTGCGCGTGGGTTACTTTAGTCGTCCAGGACCACGGTCCACTCATTTCTGGAGTGATACGGACGGAACGTCACACATTAGACCAGTGTTTTTAGATATGGAGAGAGAGAGGGAGAGAGAGAGAGGAGAGAGAGGAGAGGAGAGAGAGAGAGAGAGAGAGAGAGAGAGAGAGAGAGAGAGAGAGAGAGAGAGAGAGAGAGAGAGAGAGAGAGAGAGAGAGAGAGAGAGAGAGAGAGAGAGAGAGAGAGAGAGAGAGAGAGAGAGAGAGGAGAGAGAGAGAGAGAGAGAGAGAGAGAGAGAGAGAGAGAGAGAGAGAGAGAGAGAGAGAGAGGAGAGAGAGAGAGAGAGAGAGAGAGAGAGAGAGAGAGAGAGAGAGAGAGAGAGAGAGAGAAATACAGGCATCTGTTCCGCTACTATGTATGTAACTATGTACATACAGCCGGATCCCGGATCGACCCAAGCCGACCAAACCGTTGCCCGTCGCGCCACCGGACCGACCCGGACCGTCTCAGACCACCCCGGACCACCCCGGACCGACCTGGACCACCCCGGACCGACCCGGACCAGCCCGGACCGACCCGGACCGACCTGGACCAGCCCGGAGAACGAGAGCAGCACCTGGCCAGCTAGTGGCGGCCGGTAGGTAAAAACTGACTGACTTACTACTGCTGCGGATAGGGCCTGGCCGGCGCGGCGACTGCAGCTTGACAACAGCGTCTCAGGTACCGGGAATGGCCACAGTCGGGGGATTGGGTGAGTGTAGAGCAGGCCCAACAAAAAACAGGAGCATGCTCACATTGCTCAGTGAAGTGCGTCTAGTCGTTAGGCGGCATCCACGGGGCATATTCTATTCAGAACATTTTTAGAATTAACCACAAGCTGCAAACCGAAAACGAAAGGGTTCGAAATAAAATTGTTGGACTAGCTAGACATGCTGTACGTTATCGTGCAAGAGACGTCAAAAACGCTCAATGGATATAATTCATTCAATAGGTAGATTTAAAGTTCGGTACAATAAAAGCTCCAGTTCACCACTTTGCTCGCAGCCCTGTGGGTTCTAAAACATAGCGTGTGATGAGGTGCGGGGAGAAATAGCTTTGCAATGAGAATAGCTTAGTCCACTAGGATGTTAAGTTCCCAGTCCAATCTCAGAATCGTTAGCACCAGAAACGCCCACTTACAAGGCTGATCACATGCCTACAACAGCTGTGAAACACGTCGTACGCAATTTTTAAAATATATGTATATTGTATAAGTTATATATGAGTTAAGTTATATATGTATAAGTAATATGCATGTAAATTACATGTACAAGTTTCGTAGAATAGTAAGGCGTCTTTAAATCAGAGGTAGTGCCAGACACTCCACAATTCCAAAGTTGGCCAAAACCAAGGCAACTTCTCAAAAGGTTTCTTCATTTTTTTTCTTTTGGGCATTATCCGTGACCTGCGACTGCAATGGTCAATGTTCCTTTCGCTTCCGAGAGAGCGCGTTCCGATAAAAGTGGAAACTGAAATAGTGCTCACCGAACATCAGAGATTTTCTGATAGCAAAATGTTCATCTCCCTTTGGTTTGCATACAGGGCCTACTCTACCAGTAAATTACAACCTAAGCCGCTACGATGCATTATTTATAAATCAAGAGAACGCAGCCTTTAAAGTGTCCTTCTGAACATTAAACCGCTACGAAATAAAGGAAGGCGAAATCCAAATTTGGTGCTCTACAATGCGTTGAAGGATCACCCAGTCATTCTTCCTTCCTCAGCTGAGCTAACGGTTGTCTGGGACGTTAACCACCTACTGAATAGAATATCGTGCCATCGCCCGCATTTCGCTGTCGCTAGGACATTTCGCGAGCTCTGAGAGCACACTCAGGCGTAGTCAGTTATTCATCGAGTCGATACGAATGCTGTTCGCTCCCCCGCGTCTATGTCGCAATACCAGCGCCCGCCTTGGTGACCGGAATACTGCTATAGGGTGGTCCGGTTACATATAGGGGAGCCCAAACCTTTGCACTGTTTCGCGTCACTAGCTCGGGCACACTGAAAACAATTTAACCCAAGGCCCGCGAGTAAACCGGCGTTTTGCAGGTACCCCTATCCGCAACCATTTTTAACCACCCTCCCTGGAGTACAGTAAGGTCCCATTGCAGTGTAGTCGTCCCTGCTCTCAGCGGACTTGTTCGCTGACAGCGGTTATATCCGCTCAGAGCAAGTACGACTACACCGCAATGGGACCTAGCACTACTCCTGGGAGGGTGGTTAAAAATGGTTGCGGATAGGGGTACCCGTAAAACACCGGTTTACTCGCCAGCCTTGGGTTAAATTGTTTTCAGTGCAGTTAACCGCCGCGACCTTGACCTGGGAGCAGCATGCAGTGATTGACTCCCGTCAGTGACGAGAGGTCAACGGGAAGGAGCCGCTCCATCTCATGTAGTTAGTGCTAGTAGATAATTGGAAAGTCGATGCTAAACCACATATCGACCAACTAAAACATGAGAAAATACCGAAACCGATTCAACTTGGAAGCTAAGAGAAATGCCAATTTTTAATTAAATTCAGAACACCCAAAACATTAGTGATGTAACGCGGGACCACAATAACACATCAAAGACGTGGAGGACATATTTCCTACACCGTACTAAAAAAGGGCATGGTGGCAGGCGGCAGCAGCTCCTAACAAAGGCGAAATCTCGGTGGCTCGAGCTGCTGGAAAGCAGCCTATCTCGACCCCAGCGACCCGGGGCCTGACTGCCCGCGGGACTGGGCGCTCCCACAGACCACACGGACGAACTGAGTCAGGCGTCAGATCAGGCCGCAGTATATCCGTCCGGACGTGCATTCACGCCCGATAGTAGCGGTTCCACCGCACACGACTTAGCTGCACCGTTCCCGGACTGGGGACGCCGTGACGGGAGATAGGATCGTCTCTGGACGGTGACTGTTGCGGCGCTAATCCAGCCCGGACGACGCTTGCAATGCGCTAGCCTAACGGTCAATTACGGTGACTGTGAATAATGGATGGCCGCCATTTACATTTAATATTTTTTTTTTCGTGCCTGAAAATTATCATATTTAATGCACTATTAGTGTGCCTTGGTCCGTTCTGGGAAAAAAGCTGACAAGCTTTTGCTGGTTTTATAGACACGCAGCTATGTTTCCTTCGTTTGGCTAGGTTGAGCTGAAACGGTGCGTTAATCCGTGCCATTTCCCTCGATCACCGTGACCTTAGCCACTACTCATACATCCGAAACATGTGTTATCTCGTTGACATAAACATAAAAAAACTTGATAGCTTTTCACTGTAGCTGGCGAATGACCTTGTCGCTTTTCGCGCGAAAATACGACCAAAACACCGTACATTAGCTCACAGCGTGGTTCTGACACCTCTCACTGTTTCGGTGTGTTGTTTGCACGCCGCTCCTTTTCAGGTGTGAGCGCGCCGTCTGTCTTTGCCTTTGGTGCGAACATCCGCAGCCGTCCCCCGCTGGGTCAGGTAGCCGAAAACACGCACTGCGAAATACCTGTGCTGCCGTCTCAATGCGCGCAAACGTATATCTCCGTGATAAAGTGTCCCGGTAGTCGAGATCTACGTACGGCGGGCTAACAGCCGCGGCGACTACCGCAGGTCGTAAGCGTATAGGTCGTAAGGTCGTAAGCGACTTAATTAAGGACAATTTATCTCGCGTCAGCAGCCGAGCAAGATGATCTCTTGCCTCCCTTATCGTTCGTGTAGGAATTTATTGCACGTGTCGCTGATTCTCGCTGGTGATTCTCAAAAGATATACGACTGGTTTGGTTGTTGCTGTTGCTTTTGTGTGCTACGGCCGCTGTAGCTGTTATTGTTATTGTCGCCTTTGGTGGCGATTTCCCAATCCATTTGTTGATCTCTCACCTGGCTTGTCGAGTCGCCGAGTTCCCTCCGACACACCGTGACGAGGCGCCGGGTTCGCTTCGACGGGCCGACGGCAGTGTGCGCCGGGAGGCTCCCTCTCCGTCGGTCGAGGCCTCTCCACAGCGCGCGCCTGCTGCCCTCAGCCGCCGCCAGCCTCGCCGACCCCGGTCCCTGAGAGGTGTGCGACTCCCAGCGACCGCCACCCCCGCCCGACCACGGCCCGGCCCGTGTCGTCACGGCACGTGACACGGACACCACGTGAGCGGAGGAAGACACGTGCCGCCGATCATCAGCTGGCGGTTGCCGCAGGGGAAGGTATCAGCACCAGCACGCATGGGAAGCCGAGGAACGGCCGAGTCGGAGCCGGGGAGCGGCCGCGAGGTCACGCCACCCGGAGACGGCGCACGAGCTAACGGCTCCGGCGGGCCGGCCGTCACCTGACCTGTCAGTCACACTGTCCACCGCCCACCGGCCACCTGACCTGCCACCTGCACTACCTGATCTGTCGGTTACATCGGCTCCCTGACCTGTCATCACTGTCCAGTTGACCTGTCAGCCCCTGTCCAGATGACCTATCAGCACTTTCCACCTGACCCCTCAGCCCCTGTCCACCTGACCCCTCAGCACTGTCCACCTGACCTGTCAGCCCCTGTCCATCTGACCCCTCAGCCCCTGTCCACCTGACCTCTCAAACCTGTCCACCTGGCCTGTCAGTCCCTGTCCACCTGACCTCTCAGCCCCTGTCCACCTGACCTATCAGCACTGTCCACCTGACCTCTCAAACCTGTCCACCTGACCTGTCAGCCCCTGTCCACCTGAACTCTCAGCCCCTGTTTACTTGACCTGTCGGTCCCCGTCCTTTCACCTCCACCTCTAAGTTCACTCGAACGTTTGTTTCCGCTGATGCAGGGCAACAGATCGGTATAGTTAGTCCAAGTTGATATAGATACATTTTTACAAGAGCTTTCGCCTTACCTCGGGAACACGAGTGATTAGTCGTGGATAACCCTCGCGCGGATCTATCGGTTTTCTTGACCCCCTTGTCATTTCGCCCCTGATTAAGGAAGAGCGTTTCGCAGAAAAAAAGCGAACGCATGCACCGTTCCGAGACACAGCAAACGGTAACCAATTTTTAGATCTCAGGTCAACCGGTACCTCAGGGGCTAGTGGCCATGTAAAAGATCCTGCAGGGTAGGGCCTAAAGTATTATAAATAACGTCGCCAACAATAGTCGCAGAGCCGCGATTTTAGCACCATCCTATTCCTGTTCGCAATGATTAGACGCTTCAAATGATGTACTTTTTATTGTGGCCAGATAGGCTTAGGAGGTGTTGACCTTAGGTCTAGGTCTGGTAAAAGGCACTCGGTTCAAGCAGTAGGCCAAAATTGGCTATATTGCACATTATTAAAATTGGAAGGTCTGAATGAGTCCATTGGTAGCTTTTCGGCTGGCTAACAAAATACCTCAATTCGATCAGGAGTTAGTGAGTGACGTAAAAGCCTCAAATGCCCTTAGTGACGGCATAGGGGAGACTGGGGTTGATTGTAACAGTTTTTGTGTTTTATCATCTGGGACAAATACGTTCGCAGCTATCATTCTCTTTCCTTAATTTTCAAGTACTAGGATGTTTTGTCCGTTAACCTGCGCCCCACTGGGGTCTGCGTATAACGCGCCCTACTGGGGGGGGGGGGGGCTATTGCCTATTCATAGCCCCCCTGCTAACTCCGAAACTACTCGGCCGATCGTCAAAATTTAACCCGGCAGGCGGTGGGCCTACCAGCCACCTTCCGCGCGGTGGGGGGGGGGGGGGCACTTTTTTGCCCCCCCCGTATTTCCGAAACTACTAGACGATCCGGAAAATTCAAACGGCGTTCGATAGCCCTGTCAAATTTGTCGAGGGAAACCAAATTTCATTGACCTCGGGGTCACCGATGACGTCACAGGTCAGGTCAAAGATAAAATGTTTCACCGTTCAAGGGGCTTCTAGGGAAAGCGCTATAACACCGAGTAAAACGCATTTTGTCGAAAATCAGCGATAAGGCGTCAGTTGTCTAGTACATATGTTGCTATTAGAGGTCACTGGTCATACCAGGTCAGGTCACAGGTCAGGTCACCAAAGGTCACCAAGGGTCACCACATGAGCCCAACTTTACTAAGGTTATGCGATGCATGTTTTATGGCCAGTTTTTCATTTCGATGGGCGTTATCACAAGTGTATTCGCGGCCATTGGGGCGACGTAAGAAAAGAAGAAAACAACTGGCCCCAAGAACTTTAAATTATCATTTAGCACGCACCTTTTCCTTGATATGTAGAGAATTTACCATTAATTGTTAGAGAAAATTGCATTTAAAATCTTCAATTCATGCTTTTTTCATCGTTTGCACAGTATGTTCTTTTACTGAGCTAGAAACACTAATTAGAAATAGTTCCCGCATCATCAAGAACAATAGGGAAGGCTTGAAGTGAATACAATAATCTAAACGGTTTTGCAATCCATGTGAAGACACTTCTAAAATTGCCTGTAGAAATATTAAAGGCAAAATTTCAACCTTTTCACAAGACTGATGGCTATAAACCTATTCAATGTGTGACAACTCAGCCGGTACCTATTTCGTCGCCTACAGCCCAGCTTTCCCTAGTGACCGATAGAGGCGCTGCTATCGATGTCCGCCCGTGCCGCCTAACGTCCAACTCAATGGTGTTGGTTATAAGACCATAAGGTACGGTTTAGGTCACTTTCTGGTGGAGGTCAGGTCAAGGTCAGGTCAAAAAAGGTCAAATTTCAAAGTTGATATTTTTGCATAAAATGGGTATCGATTCGATGCAGCTCGTCACCGGGAGTCTAATGGTGGTCTTTGTTTTGCGCTACGAGGTCTAGAATTGCTAAAAAATGAGTTTGAAAATTTGACGTCATCAATTTTGAACAGTTTTTTCGCTATAACTTGGCCAAAAAAGAGGTATCGATCTCAAATTTGGTATGTAGATAGAAGGCGGTAGGGGCTATCACATATGTTCCGGTTTTTTCGAAATTCAAAAAACTTTTTAGATTTTTTGGCTATTATATTCAAAAAATCTATTTTTTGATTTTTGGGGGTCAAACTCCAAAAAAAATTCGAAAAACCGAAATAGCAGTTTTGTATCCCTATTAATTCCACACCTTTTATGTTTGAAACATTTTTCTGTATCTCTAAAGCTGTAGGCCTGACAGCTCTTCCCGCGAAACCTTTTTTTGGGTCGAAAATGGCAAAAATGACGTCACTCTGACGTCATTAGCGGCCAACCTATCATAGCCTTTGGAAAAATTTTTAGTCACCATGTGCGCTAGCTGCTCCCGGGAGGGTACTGAAAGTTTGGTGACGATCGGCGCAGCGGTTCTCGAGATATATCGAAAAAACTAAAGGGGGGGGGCAAAAAAATGCCCCCCCCACCGCCTGGAAGGTTAAACGGCGTCTGATAGCGCCGTAAACACTGCCGAGCGAAATCTAATTTCATTGACCTCGAGGTCACCGATGACGTCAGAGGTCAGGTCAAAATAAAAATTATCGATGTTTGGTTTGTTCACTTTTTGGGCTCTGGCCACCGTCTTAAAAGTCAGATCAAGCTCATTTTTGGTTTACACACTCGTGAACAGATGCTTTAGATACCCTGAGGGTACCAAGCTTGCACTTTAATTTTCAGGTCAGGGTCAGGTCATCACAGGTCACGGAAATCTGATATCATACGTCGGTCACGTGACACATGTTTTATGATCCATTTAGGCCATAGATTTCTAATTCGATGTCGTTTATGTCATCCGAGGTCATTTTGAGTTGAATTAGCCTAGGCCATCAGGTAAAAAAGTCAAATTTTGAAATTGACATTTTGCAACAAAAAGCGTGTCAATCGGATGCAGTTTGAGCTCAGAAACACGATGGTGCCATTTATATTAGTGTACGATGTCAAATACGTACTGAAAAATTGATTTAAAAAATTATATTTGTGAAATTTTTGCTATAATGCGTATAACTTAGCCATTTTTGAAGATATCTGGCTAAAACTTGCTAGAGTGCCTAAGTCATAAGCGTGTGTTCTATTACAAATATTCCGTTTTTCACAAAAAGTAAAAAAATGAAGAAAGATAAAAAAATAAATTTTGGATCTTAATATATAATATTTTCGAAATTTTCATAATTTTGAAAATCCGAGATAGCAGTTTGATAGCGCAGTCTATTTTTGGTCCTGTCATGCAAAGAAATTGGATCAAGTTTAAAAACTGAGCTCTTGGGAACGATTTCCGTGGTTCAATGCTTGCGTCGAAATCGGCCGAACATGACGTCACTCTGACGTCATTACCGGCCGACCTATGGTAGCTAAATTTTGACACAAGGTGTCAAATTGATGCAGCCGGAGGCACTGCAAATTTAGCGTCGATACGTCAAGCGGTTTAGAAGTTATTGCAGAAAAACGGGAGGGGGGCTATCCCCAAAGTGGGGCGCAGGTTATTAAGCGAGTCTGAATTTGATCTTTCAATTGCGGGAATGAGCTAATGAAATATAACGGTATAAAAATTTACAAAATGCTCTGAAAAAACATTACGTGCAGTGTGCAGTGTGCACAGCCATCGACGTCTAATCGAGAACTTTCTACCTTCTCTCCGCCTTCGACCACCGCGGAAGTTGGACACTGGACAGGGAGGGGAAGGGGCAGAATCTGCTCCGGCGCGGCGGGGCGCGTATTATAGGCTAAATTCCCAGCGGGCACGGGTTGCTGAAGCGGCGAGTGCTTTCATATCTACTGTAAGTTTTAGGTCAGTAAGTGATACATCTATTGGTTTAGAAGATGCTGAAGGAAAATGAGAGGGGTAGAACCTGCAATTCCAGCGCGGGCTAACCCAAGAAAGATAGACGGTAATTTCAAACGTCATCAATACTAGAAGAAATGGCATAACGCGATGCCGGCGCCTCTCCCCCACGCGTATTTGGAATTTCCGACCGCGACGAGCGTCTGTGGTAGAAAACCACCACTTTGGTAGGGGAAACTACTGCTGTCTGCTACAATTTGCACTGCATGTCAAGCTATTGTAGCGACATCTATGCATATACATTTCCGACCTCGACGAAAATCTCGCGGCGCTTCGCGCCGACCCGCGCCGCCCATCTGGAGACATAGGTGGCGGAACGGGGAGGGCACCGGGGCACCGTGCCCCCTTTTTATTTTGGCATTTTAATATTAGCCCTATGGGTGTTGCATGGAAAGAATGGGACCAAAAGTCGTCAGTGCACTCCCTTAATTGAAGGTGTTCCGCGGCTTCTGACTGTAGACCAAAAGAGATTGTGAGTTCAGAGTTGTGACAATTAAAGCAACCACCACGTATGATGTATATGTTACAGGCCGTATGAAAACTCAGTCCGTTTGCAAACGGCCTGGTCCGATTCAGGCCGTTTGAAAACGGCCTGGACAGCCCAGTCAGTATGCAAACGGACTGAAAAGTCAGGCCGTTTGAATACGGGCTGAAATTCCAGGCTGTATATAAACCGCCTGAAATTTCAGGCTGATTGGAAACCGTCTAGGCCGTATGACAACTTTCGAGACACCAGGCCGTTTGCAAACGGTCTAGGCACTTTGAAAACAATCTGGTCTGCATGAAGATAGCTGGACAATGTTGAGTTTGTTGAAGCACGACCATTTCATGACATTACACGGCACCATGAAATGAAATCATGATCAGGAAGAGATTAGCAGAACTGAGGCCCGGCCCGTAGAGCGCCCGGTCGACCCGGGCTTCCCACGGACTTCAAAGTTTCGCCTTCCACCGCAATAGTCAAGTACGTGTATTGCCGGCGTACGCCACCGCGGCCAGCCGCCGCGCCGCCGGCGGTCGACCGGGCGCGGTGAGGACCGGGATATGATGCAGTTTTCATACAACACTACCATAACCCCTACTTTCATTTGTCTTGGTTGTACCCCGACTAAACCACTCTATCGTTTATATTCAGGGTTCAGCCCTTTTCCCTCTCCAAACGGGCCTGAAGTTTTCCCTCCACCTCCCCTTCCTCACACACCAATAAATAGATTCAATAGGTAGCTTCATTCCTTCTACCAAGTATTGGACTATTCCCGATGCATGTGGGTGACCCCTTATGCACGTGCCACGTGCAAAACGACGAGGTGTCAGTTTTGTAATTGTTGCAATATCTCGGTAACTACTTGGCCGATTGCGCTGAAAGTTGGCATGTAGGTAGGCACCCACTAGGCACTGCATATCCATGTGCCAGAGTTGGGGTGCTGCTGCACGTGCGCACGTGCAGGGGTCGATTCCAGATCTCGAGAACGGCTGGACCGATTGCGCTCAAATTTGGTACGCAGTTAGGGACCGGTTAGTAGGGTGCCGTGCAAAAGTCAGTTGGGACCCATGTTGCACGTGCGAACGTGCAGGGTGCCGCTTCCAGATCTCGAGAACGGCTGGGCCGATTGTGCTCAAATTTGGCACATCGCTAGAGACCGGTTAGTAGGGTGCCGTGCACAAGTCAGTTGGAGGTACCCCTCGCAATTTCGCACGTGCAAGGCCCACCCTCTCGCTCGCTTCGTTAGTCGCCCCAAAAGGCGTTATACTGGTTAGTAATATTGTTGGGAAAACGGCCGGGCCGAGCATCTGCATTCTGCACAGTAAGAAAATGTTGGACGTAGACGAGTCATTCGGCAGAATGCGCAAGCATTCATGGATACAACCTGATCATCGACCAACCTGTATCCATTAAGTCATCTTCAGAGCCTGTTGTACTTCGCCAGACCGTTTGAAAACTGACTAGACCGTTTTCAAACTGTCTAGGCCGTTTCAAACTGCCTAGGCCGTTTTCATACGGCCTGATATTTCAGGCGGTTTGCAAACGGCCGGCTTTTTCAAGCCGTTTTCAAACGGCCTGACTGGGCCAGGCCGTTTGCAAACGGACTGGGTTTTCATACGGTCTGTAACATATACATTAACAGTTAACTATCAGATTGACGGCATGTGTCAACAATTATACTCTGATAGAAGACCGGAGGCTCTGGTTACCAGTGTAAAAATGAATAGGACCTACTTCATAGGACCTACTTCAGACGCGTACCGCGTAGGAATTCGAATCAGCCCAGTGGCAGTATCGTTGAACAGATGGTGCATCGGCCTGAAAAAGTACGGTAACGATGCCTAATTTTGGGTTTTTAGTCGGCCGATCCGTCGGCGTCCCCCCTGTCGAATATCTGTGGCGACGCCCCTTAGAGCACTTCATGGGCCGGATAAATCCGTTATCCACGGATAAATCCGCGGACCGGATAGGATTGGATTCTAAATTTGTTAAAAAAGAACGGATATGGGCGGGCCGGATTTGGGAATTGAAGGTTGAACCCGGATCAAAACGGATCAAAATTTTAACATTCAACATTGAAGTTAAAAATTGATACCTAGTTTACCAATGTGGTGATTTTCATGTGGTTTTAGGTTTATAAGCATGGTTTTTGGAACCATGATGGTCTGTGAGATGTATGGCTGTCTGGTCCCTTAGATTGAATTTGTTAGTCCAGTTTTGGGTGAAACCAGTTACCTATTGGTGAAACGGATTATTACGGATATTTTTTGGAAGTTTGGCTGCAATACGGGCCATGGGTGGGCCGGATTCTGATATTCAAAGAAAGGCGGATAATGGGCGGATCTGGATATGACTTGCCGGATATGGGCCGGGCCGGATCCTAAAAAGCCTATCCGTGAAGTGCTCTAACGCCCCTGGCACGTAGGACAAAAGTACGCATCGCAAATGTTCGTACAGTAGGGGAGAGTGGGGTGGGTTGTATCAGTTTTTACTCCGAGACCCATAACCTCGTAACTATCCGTGATAAACTCATTATTTCCATACCATCCCCTTCCTTGATTCTTCTGCTTTTTTGTGCAAAGTAGCTTTTCCGCTACCTCTACCAGTTTTTCTTCTACGGTCTCCCGAATAGAACAATTTTTTTGATACAACTTGCCCCATGGCTTGGGTGAGTTGTATCACATGGTGGGGTAATTTGTATCACTATTTCACGTTTCAGGGAGTGTGCTTGCTACTGGTTTTGAACATAACAACAACATTAAATGGGGTTAATACAATGTATAGGTATGCTCAAAGGCTTCACTTTATTAGACCAAACTTAGGTCAATGCAATCCGAACGAAACATCAACAGACTAGACGCAAAAGTGGCCCGTTAAGAGCAAAGAAGCCAACACATTGTGCCGAAATGGAACGAGCATCGACTAGCTACCTACAAACGCGAGCCAGGGCTTAGCTTTCGCGATCAAAAGCAACATACCCATACATACATACATACATACATGTTACAACATACCCCACCCGGCTCTGATACAACATGTACCTAGCCGCCATCTTGGAAAAAACATCCTCGTGCTAAAAAAACAGCGGACAGCTGGAGAAATCCGTTCTCACTCACGCAGCCTTAGAACCTACCCTCACCACCGCTACGGAGATCTTTCAAATTCGTGCACATCTAAATGCCCAGAACACACATTTTCTTGCAACTTATTTTTTTAGAATGACATTAAAAAAACATAAAATCGGCTCTCACCTCGAGACGCGTCCACTCAGCCACAAGACAGAACAGGGAAAGATGGCGCCCGGAAAACCTCGTCGGCTGGTCGTGTCGTGAGCGCCATCCATTGGATAAGTTTGGCACAATTCGCCCTGATACAACTTGGACATGATACAACTCTCCCCGCTCTCCCCTATATAAAGTACGCATGGACAAAACTACGTCAAGTACAAAAGTACGCATGGCAAAAGCACATACAGTATAAACTATAAAGCACTAATGGATAAAAGTACGTCAAGGACAAAAGTACGTATCGAAGAAGTACGTATTGGTGCATTATTAAGTACGCATGGACAAAAGTACGTCAAGGACAAAAGCACATATCGTAAAAGTGCGTACAACATAAAGTACGTATGGACAAGAGTACGTCAAGGGCAAAAGTACGTATCGCAAAAGTACGTCGAGTATAAAGTACCTACATGGCATAAGTACGTCAAGGATAGAACTGTAGGCGTATCGCAGAGGTAGGTACGTACAGTACAAAGTACGTATACCTAGACAAAAGTACGTCAAAGAAGAAAATACGCATCGAAAAAGTACGTAAATTATAAAGTACGTATATCGCTAAGGTACGTACCCTTGCTGACTTGCATAGATGTCGCAATCGGTCGCAACTACAGCGAGACATGCAGTGCAAACGGTAGCAGACAGCAGTAGTTTCCCCTACCAAAGTGGTGGTTTTCTACCACAGACGCTCGTCGAGGTCGGAAATTCCAAATACGCCTCCCCCACTGATACATAACTGCGCCGCGCGGGTGACTAATGTCAGTATGCGCATGCATAATTCAAAACCCTAGGAGAGCCAGAAGCAGCTACGGACTGGAAATGTCTGGTAAACGGGAGGCTGTTTGACCCGGTATGGATCGGCTGCGGCTTGAATTGCTAAATGATCTTGACCCGCGCTACTGGGGTTAGGCCTACCAAAGCAATTGTAATACGAATAACTGCTGAGGTTTTTTTATCATTGTGACTGTGAGTACTCTTCTAGCAATTAGCACCATAGCGGGAACTGGCGTCCTAAATCATTTCCCTATCTTAAGGCGGTCACAAATGTCTCGCAAAAGACGGCGGCGCCCAGCAAAGTCGTTGTGACACACCTTTGGATGATCGACTACACCAAGGAAAACACCCTTGCGCAATTCTTGAAAATACGAAAATGAAAACTTGCGATCGAAATCACATCCTTCGATAGCATCCTACCTACATACCTACCGTACCTAATGATTTTTCTCGCAAATTATTAGTGAATATGTGACCTCGTCTGACCTAGGCAGCGTGACGATAGGTATCACCCGGGTACACTTGCAGAAGTTCGGCTTCGGGCCAAATTTACGCCTCAGATCCACCGATGAATGGATCGGATCGAATGCAGCTTGTAATGAAAGGCTTCCTTGCGAGGGTCATGATGTGACCTTGTGTGATGTGGCATATGACGTCCCTAAGGTCTTCAGCGTTTTGAACAGTGATTCTTGATCTAGTTGAGCAAGCGAGTCAGGAAAAACCCTTAACCCTCGCCGGACCTATTGGTTTTCTACATACGCGCCGGCCGAGGGGGGGGGGGGGGGCGGGTACGACCCCCCCCTCGCCGTTTCGCCCCTGGTGGAGCTAGCGCGTCGCGGAAAAAACGAGCGTGTGCGCCGTTACGAGACGCAGAGATTGGTACCCGATTTTAAGGTCCTAGGTCAACCGGTGACCTCTGAGGTCAGGTCAAGTGCCCCAGGGTACGGTTCAGTTTTTGGTGAATAACTTCGCAAAAAAGGGCCGCAGAGCCGCGATTTTGGCCGCATCGTGTTCGCCTCGCTCAGGCGCGTCGAATGATATACTTTTTGTCCGGGTCAGGTCAACTTGGGGTGTTGACCTCAGGTCAAGGTCAGGTCAGCACCCCCAGGTCACGAAGTTGGTCGAAAGAGGTCATGTCGCATATCATTCGATTCGGCAGGTCTTCCTGAGTCCATTGGTGGCTTTCTCGACTCGCTAGCTCAATTTGATCAAGAGTTATTGACGAAAAACTAATATGACCTTGATGACGTCATAAATGACGTCACGCAAGGTCAACATTGCAAAAGTGACATATCTAACCTTGCAAGGAGTGCATCAAATCACGTTTCTGTGTGCTTGAGATAGTTGGAGATCGTTCCCGGCGCCAGAATAGCAGTTTGAATTTTTCCCCATTGACTTATAATGGTGAGGTCACGAAAATGACCTGACCTCATATGACCTTTAGGAAAAATCCGAGATATACAAGTTGTGAGACTCATAATGGATACTAGATCCTGCAAGTTTCATTTCCCTGTGACATCTCCTCTGGCAGTGAGGGCGTTGCGAAGTTGCGACATCTGAAGACCGTGCAGAGGTTCACTTATGACGTCATAGGTCAGTGACCTGACCTGACCCAAAAATGCGGTTGGTGTCAAAAGATGCGGCTTGGATCAAAGGTCAGGTATGCCAAGTTTCAGCTCTCTATCGCCAGCGTGTTCGGAGCTATCGCGAAAAAACCCTATGGGGGGGCGGCACCCGCCCCCCCCCCCTCGGCCGGCGAGGGTTAATGGGCTCAGCAAGCCCATACCGAGTCGACTGGTATGCGATTATGACCTCCCTCGACTGACTTCGTGACCTGAGAGGTTGTGGTGACCTGACCTCGACCGTGTCAATACCCGATGTCAACCCGAAAATAGGTAAGTACAAGTCGCTGCGCATCGTAAGGTCACATACTCTCCTTTTTCCGCGAAGTCTGAACTCATTTAGGGGCTAAACGTCGAGGGGGAGTTCCCTCCCGCTTCCAAACCTCTCGTGCGGTCCGTCGGATAAAGTATAAAAAACCGATAGGTCCGGCAAGGCCAGGCTTTAAAGTTCGAATTCCCTACCAAGCAGGGCGCGTGTGAAGTTCACTTATAATGTTCATTGCTCAATTCATGATAGGAACCTGCAGCTATTAAGATCTTATTATCCGCCCAGGCAGCAGGCCTGTTGAGATGTCTTTCTTCAGCTACCCGGAGCCAGCCTTCGGATCAGAGAGACATAAAACTCCCAGACAGGGCGAGGTATACTCCACACTTCGCAGTGACTGCACATCTACACAATCAGTTTACGAATCATAAATCGTGTATTTTATCGCAACTTATTGGTCTGTTCCCGATAAGTCGCACCACATAACAAAAAAATCATCACTCTCCTGCTTACAGCGCGCGATGGTGAACAGAGCGAATACGCACATTTGTTCCTTCAGGCATCCCGTACGACCCCACACGCTTTCATCTCAACACAACAATCAGCCATCGCCCGAGTGGGTACAAAAAGGCGCCTTCAGAGGCCATAAACCATCCCCAAACATACTGCAATCGTGTCGTAGTCGCGTTAAGGAGCGACTTTCGCCCTCCCTCCCCAGGTTTGTCCCTATGGCTGCACCCCCCCCCCCCCCCCGGTTCCCCCACATCCCCGGACTTCGGCATTCGGCAGTCTACACAGATGACTGTACCGAGTTGGTACACGATCGTACGGTTCAGCACCCCGCCCTTCCACCCAAACCCACATATATATATACTCTTGGAGTCTGAAGTTATGGAGACGCTCCTACGCTCAGCACACATGCACTCTGGCGGGACATATTAGTACCACACACAGTTAGCGGGGCCGACGGGGACGACTGAATGGCAGTAGTCCACACGGTCCCGAGCCGACCTAAGGAACCGACCATGTCCCATCGACCATGCGACGACTTCCACAATACACATCTTCCAACCAGCCATACAGCATGAGACGCCAATGTGAAAGAGCGAGTCAACAGACCAATATTGCCCTGTGTGGCGCTTCATCTAGCTCATGATAAATGCTAATTCAAAGTAAAAATATGGTAAATTACAATACAAAATGCTTGGTGATAAATAATTGATACTATCGCCGCCCGTAGCGTTCTGCGCAATGAATCCGCTGTATAGATGCAAGGATCACGCTGTTAGACAGGGGCGATTCAAGCAAATCTGGTGATCAATCAGGAGATTAAGTACACAAGGCGACACGGGGACACCGACCGCTGAAAACGAGCGACCGACGAGCCTGTGACGTCAGAACACAACCTTGAAACTAATACTGCCATTCGGACACAGAAACAGCCAGCCACTACAGTCAGACGCGGGCAGCTTCAGCAAAAGGCAGCGCTAACAGAAATAAACACACATGCGCACGGCAAACTACTCTGGTGGCGCAATCTCACGGAACATGCTTTGGCAACCCGTCATGAATAACTCGACCTGGCACAAGCAGGTCAACGAAGGCTCACAACCAGAGCGCCGCTTTGGGCACCATTTGGAAACCATTGACAGGCACCGTCTCGGTAAGACGAACTTCATCAGCTGACCTGTGCTCGGCACCCACCCATGATCCTTGACGACCTATATCCGTGATATCTGCCGTAACTTTATAGAAACGCTCGCATGGCTAACTTCTCTCGCTGCTCAGACAATAGCCGGACAATATCTTGATCACCTAGGGTCGGACGGTCTTGACGCAGCGCAACTTTGTCTGGATAACTCGTGGAAGCTGGAGACAGTCACTAAGCATGTATGACGTAGTGGAAGCACCATTTCGACTCAGAGTTCCGATGTGATGAGACGGGAACACTCAGCGACTTAAACAGAATTATTATGTCAGCAGGCAGCTGCGTAGAAAATAAGGGAGTAGGCCATACCGCAAACATTCTTCAATCCTGTACTTCCAAATCTCCACAGCCGAACATGGCCTGCGCTTGAGTTGAACTGGTGAGTTGAGTTGAGCCCCGGACTCTTATCTTCTGTCGATTCTTAGCGTCCAAATCTATCAGACTCTGGACTCAACAGAAACAGCTGAAACAGCTAGCTAGCGACTTCACCGAGTCCAGATAGCGACCGGACAGCGCATTTCAGCGACTAGACAGCGCCAGGCAGCGCTACACAGCGCCAGACAGCACCAAGACAGCGCCAGGCAGCGCACTTTGGCGACGTTCCAGCGCAGTTCGGCGAGCTGAGCCTCCTCAGAACCGCTGATCTCCCGTCCAGCCATCCTCCCACCGATGCCCGATTCCCCGTCCTTTACAGCTCTACCCTCCCTCCCCGGCCGAGGACGCGGTGTTCCTACAGCGGACCGCTCTCCTGATACCCGCTGCCCTGTCCGGCGCCCGGCCCCCGCGGCCCCCGTTCGGGCACCTCTGACTCTGAGACGCTGCGCGCCGGTGTGGCGGTGCCGGCGTCGGCCGCGTCTGCCCGCTGCAGCGGCGGGGGCCTGGGCCGGTCCATCTCGGCCTGCAGCGGGTGTCGGCTGTCGCCGGGCGCGGGCGGCGCGCGCGGCAGCAGCTCGCGGTCCTCCGGCCGGCCCGACTCCTCGGTGATGGGCCCCAGCACCGGCGTGGTGGGCTCGCTGTCCAGCGTGGAGCCAGAGCCGGGCGTGGCGTACGAGGGCGCCGACTTGTAGCGGGTGCGCTGGCGCTCGGCGGCGCGCCGCTGCTGGTCCATCACCATGTCCTTGACGCCGGCCACGCGCAGACTGCCCACGCGCGGTCCGGCGGCGTTGGTGGATGCGGCGCCTGTGTGCAGTACCGGCGGTTAGTGGCAGTACGACCGGGCACGGCGCCGGCCGCGGGTCGGGGCAGCGTGCGGGCAAAACAAGGAGGCTGAGCAGACCAAATAAAATAGCTGACCAGTAATTCAGCTGACAATTAAACGCATCAATTGATAAACTAAACAAAAACAAAGCAGCACAAGCAGATTGCCAGCCAGTGCATGTGAACTGTGGGTGTTATTAGATCCCATAGACCGCCGTGTCTACGCACGACATTCTCCATAGAAGATACGCTGTGTCGATCTTAGGCACAGGAGTGAAATACGTTTTAGATGTGGCAGTCTGCGCTCCTGGTTTGCGCGCGCGCACCCTCCCGTCGCCGCGGCCTCCCGTTAGCCGGCGGCAACATTGACGAGTTAACATTGACCAGCGTATGCACAATATGAGAGCCCGGCAGTGGTGCACCTGCACCAGCCGCCACTACGTTAGAAGACAAACAACAACGTTAAATACGCTGAAAGCACACCGCGTGTGCACCGGAACACACCAACTACGTTAGGTTATAACACGAAACAATGCGACAACAACAGACATTGAGACAACATGAAAATATACATCCCAACACCGTAATTTGTGCAACCTGTGAGCTAAACAATAATACATCAGCAGAGCCTCTCCATGTTCGATACATAAGGCTTGCGATATACAGTGTGTTTTGGACGGCACATCTACAGAAGCAGACGATACACAGCCGGTAACGACGATTTAACTCTCGCCCTGGCAGGGGGGGGGGGTCGATGCGACCCCCCCCTAAGATTTTTCGAGGATAGCGTAAAAACGGCGGCGCGCAGCGCCGCCAAATTTGGCACAGCCTATGGGGCAACCTTTTTACATAAGACCTGAAAATTTCAGGTCCGGGTGACCTTGGGTCAGGTCACCAGGTCAGAAAAACCGGTACAAGGTCATGGTCAAATTTCAATTTTCTTTTTGCACCTGTCCAACTCACAGTTTTTCACTGATTTCCTTCAAACTTTCAGGATGTGCTAAGTTCACCGAGTTGTATAACATATAGTTCGGGTTTTTTGAGGTCACTGACCTGAGGTCAGTAAGAGGTCATTACGTCGTAATGTTAAGCCTATGGGAAAATACTAAATTCGGAAAATACTGGAGATATCCGCTTCGTTCTATCATTTTTGTGCTTTGAAACCACAGTACTTAACAGCAGGTCACTTGGTGCTTCTTTGTTTGGTGTACTTATCCATGGGTCAGGTCAAATGAGGTCAACTGAGGTCAAATGACGTTTTTGCCAATAACTTGGCACATAATGACGCTAGAGCTTAAAAAATGGTATCATTGTGTTCCTGGTGATCAGCCGAATCGAATGATATACGATATGACGCAATTTGGTTAACTTGAACTTAATTTATTATTTTAAGTTTACTTAAAATTTAAGAAAAACTTTAAGTACACTTAAGCAAGCTAAAAAGTATATCATTCGACGCGCCTTGATGTGCTGAGTTCACTGGTGCTTTTCTTTTTGCTCTACCTTAATTAGATCAAAAGTTATAAGCGAACAACTTTTGACCTGTTTTTAGCGAAATTTTTACATTTATACCCCCCAAAACCCCCCTAAATATTGATCTAGAGCAACCAAATTTGCACAGGGGCGAGAACTCCAGGGGGCCCACCTACCTACAAAATTTGGTGTTTCTAGGTGCCATAGGAGCCAATCGCGAGGGGGGGGGGGGGCGCATCGACCCCCCCCCCCTGCCAGGCCGTGTTATGAAAAATGCCCTGCCAGGGCGAGGGTTAACGATGGACAGTGTACACACATTGTGCAGGGAGATCCACCACCGGGGACAGAAAGCAGGCACATCCACACGAGCCAGAGATATGGACACACCTCCACGTATATCCAGATCTGTACCATACAGACCTCCGCCCAGTAACCTGGCTGACAGGGCGGGCGCAGAGCCCCAACTAGGTGGTCAGTTGTACACGGAGAATACAACGCAGGCTGGACAGGCTGGACAACCCCAAATGCGTGCAATATGCAACCCTGAGATATATGACAGGCACCTGTACGTATACTAGGCAGAGTACGTGTAAAATTTATGCAATTTAAACGGACAATATTGTAAGCTTGAAGCATCGACGACCGATAGCCTTTTGAGCGCTCTGATCTCCAGCTAAATTCGCTTAGGCATCACCCCAGGACGGAGACAATAATGTAGCTTAGCTCAAACTTAAATGTTTCTGTTTACTATACGCCAATGTCAATGGAAGAAGTATATGGCAATAAACGCCAATGTAGGTAACTAAAGACCAATTTCATCCCGGACAAAACAGCCCAATCGCCGGAGTTCCACCGGCAACACAGCCCACGCGGCGAACAGACAGCGAGCGGCCCTGTGTGTCAGACAGTGTGACTCCCCCGGCCGGTCTGCCGTTACACACTGGCCCTCAACTCACGTGGGAGCGACTCGGACGACGAGTCCATCTCGCCTGTGGAAACAGCGGAAAGGGGTCCGCTGAGGTCCGGCGCACTGCGGACTGGTCACCCAGCCGGGAAGGGCATCGCCCACACGGCAAACCAAGGGCAGCGTTCAATGCGTTCAATGCAGTTAATAGCTCAATTCGTAAAATGCAACTAAAAGGCAATCAAAGAAAATGTAAGCACGTCAAAAATGTTATAATTCAGCATTGTGAGTAAAATTGACAATGAAATACAAAACCAAGACGGTAATGTCACTAAAGATGGGCAACCAATAATGGATATGTTGGTTTAGTATGTTTGCTGAGTTATATTTCTTTTAGGGTTATTGCTATCATCGATGTTATTTTATCGGTTGTTTGATCAAGATGATTAAAAGAAGTGCATCTTAATTTTGCTTTATAGTAAAGCGTACGGGTGAACAAGAAAAAGCGTTATTGGATTACGTGTAAAACAAATAATGCTTGGCTAGTTAGCCACACACGCTTTTTGATAACGTGGTAGCTGTCAGTTATTGTGGAATTATCGTCTAAGAGCATTGTTGAGCGTTTTAGTTTATCCCGACCAGCTGTATGAAATCAATGCAATTAATGAATCGACTTGGCAATCTGCATACCAATAACATAGGCTGAAAGCAAACGAAAGGTTTTGGTAAGCGCTTCATGATTCATTACCTGATGCTTGTACATTTAACAAGAGGCTAGGATCGATCTCTTGTGGCATGATAATAAAATACTTATGTCACGAAACTAAATATCTGGAGAGGATATAGTGGTCGAAATATTATCGTGAAATTTCATGCAAAAACAAAACAAAATTAGCCGAAAATAAATAGTGTGATAGTAGAAAATGTGCTGTGAATATATGATACCAAAATAGTGGAAAGATTCCCGGCCGTGTCGACGAAAGGAGAACAGAGAGCATGCGACAGCCCCTCCACCAAAACCAGCGGCAAGCACAGGGAGCGGCGACCTATCACCAAAGCAGCGGTGCCCGCGGCGGCGGCGGCCGGCCGGGCGGCGCCACAGGCGGTGCGGTGCGGCGGCGCGCAGTGCGCCTCGGTGCTGGGTGCAGTCGGAATCGCTCCAGTGGCGGCTCTGGTCCACTGTGCGGTCATGTTCAGCTCTGTTCAGCAGCGCTGTGCACGCCTGTTCACAGTAGAGTCTCCCACCCTTGGTAGCAGCGTCGAAGGTCGGTGGCGGGCTCGGCTCGGGTTTGGGCGGCAGCTCCGGTTTGGGTGGCAGCTCCGGCTTGGGCGGCGGCGTGGCCCGCTGGTGCTGGTGCTGCGCCGGCGAGCCGGGCACCGTCAGGTGGTGTCCGTTCATGTGGTGGTGGTGTCCGTTCATGTGCGGATGGGGGTGCGGTCCGTGCAGGCCCTCCTCGATCAGAGTCATCACGGACGGGTCCAGAGAGTGCAGACGGAACACGGCCGCGCGGGCGGCCTGCTCGTGACGGCCCGAGTGGCGATGGTGCACTACCGGGTGGCGGATGACCCGGTCAGAGCGGTAACCCGGTCAGAACGAGCTTACCCGGTCAGAGGAGACCGGACCCGGTCAGAGACGAGGCACCACCGTACGAACGGCAAACTCAGACACCCAGGGAACGCAGGCACTATCAGGCAACCACACAAATACTAAAACAGCCAACAAAGCGCAAACTGCAGACCCAGGGACGAAATAAAACGGCATTCCAAACTAAACTACGCATACTAGATAACCAGGCAGCAAACATTCCAAAGGTCATACCCAGAAAGGGAAACTAGGCTGGCAAACCAGAAACTATAAAGGTGCTGGAAACAATAACAAAATGGAAAATAAAGATAGCGTGACGAAAAAGGCGTGACTATATTGACTAAACAGTTGACTAAAATGTCCTTTGCAAAGAATTGATATGGACTTTAGTAAATTGACGGAACAACGGTGTTTAACACTGCTGCCAGGGTAAAAGCTGTAAATTTCTATAAAACATCTCCTTCGCACGTCAACCACATCAGTATCATACGGCATTCACCACAGATTCCACCACAGACGGTAGACGACGTCAGCCCGACAAAACAATGGACAAACAAAGGTAGCTCAGGGTCTTTGATGAGATAAGCACCATGCAGTTTACAAGACTTAATCAGACCAGGCACGCGGGATGCAGTTTAGCTCTTAGACATCTTTTACAGAGCCCCCTAAACAAGGACCACACCAAGACGAAGGACTCACACGTCACTCCCGTCCCGTCAACACGTCTGGGGGGCGGACAGCAGGACGGCAGGACGGGAGCACATCTGTGGGACATCTGCTTGGGAGTCGATCGAGGCATGTTTACGGGAAGCAGCTCCACCTAGTCGGCGAAACTTCGCAGTCTTACATAACTCAAATAAAGCCGCTGTTGCCGACCATCAAACATCACCAAGCCATCAAGCATCACCAAGCCTACTGAATGACCTTTCAGCAACTGTGCCGCCCCCGCGGCGAGAAGCGGAACTATTAGTTCGTCCAGCTGGGACAAGGTGGCCACTGAGATAGTGCCTAGTGCCTACCAAGGGTGCCTACCACCGGGCCCTTCACAGCGCACGGGGTACTGTGCAGCTGGCGCCATAACAGTAGTGCTTGTTCTCTTTCGGAATTAAGCACAGCAGTAACACTACCTTACTTGACCATGACCTTGACACATTCTCTACTGAAAGAAGATGAAAATGAGATGAGCGAGTGTAACACCAATAAACCAGCTTAAATCTATGTTCTTATAATCTATATGGAATGTATGTTAATAGCACCATCCACCCTGTTAAAACAGATTGCATATTGCACAACACTCACTAGATAGTAACACCTACAAAAAAGGAAAACCTATACTGCAAGTAGCGTTACAAATTGATGCGATAGCAATTAACAAGTGCGTTCGTTGCAGCTGACATGACAACACGTATCTAAGTCATTAACTAGCAAATACGTGTCAGCCCGCCTTGCCTTAGGTAGCTGCCTAGCCGCCACAACAACTTACAAAATTCATAAGCTGCAACGGGTTATACTAAAAGAGGTTTGCGATATTTCAAAGTTCTAATACAATTCAAAGACAACTGAAAAAGCAATATGACGGCTTCAATCATGCTGGCAAGACATTCAAAATGATCAAATCGAACGATACTGATTGGAAAACAAAACAATACAGAATTATCAAAAACGCTAGATGAAAACAAATATGTAAACTGATAGAAACTCTTAGCCTCATGGTTTCAAATAACTAGCCTCATGTCATGGTGGAACCTGAAATGAATTCGCACTGGACCTAAGCCAGATTGTGCTCGATTGTGCTCAAATACTGTGATAGCCTCTTGACGCACGGATCATATAACTAGATATAACAATTAACATGACGTAACATCATGGTTAACCTCTTTGCATATAATTTGTTGGCAGCCAAATATCACAACATATGTAGATTCTATTGCACAAAGGCACGTCATGGATCTTCAGAGAGATTCGTGGATTTATGAGGGATTCGTAAGCCTAAAAGGTATTCTGGACCACTCTGGACACAATCAGACAGACAGTTCACAGACACAGGCGACTGAGGCACTCACATCACAGACACACAACTACTCATCACAAGTCTGTAAAGAGAGCTAATAGCCACGTTACAAGTTAGACGAGTAAGGGGTTAAAGTAAGACTGCCACCTTTGAAAAGTTCGCACAAAACCTGACACTACCAGACGGAACAGACACAGACAAAACCCCACACAGCACATCTTTTCGGGCAGTAGCTGCGAACTACTGCCCGGCACCACACGTCCGCTACACGAACTGACAGCACCAGACAACAGCAATCTCACATTACACAGTAGCAAACAACATCGTTTTATAGAGAAAATTGCACAGACCGCAGCTCACATTAGATTCCTTCACCGAAATAGCTCAAGAACAACTCCCTAATCTACACACATATTAAGATCAATTAACGAGATTATGCTTTTCAAACTTTATAGGTTTAGATGACTCTTCTTTAACACCCACCACCCATTACTGGTCTTGGACCACTTTTTAGTTGTAATCGTGAGTAACTATGACACATCTTCATTTATCCTCTCCAGGTTTAGTCTAGTTATATCCCGTCGCCCAATCACCACCTTGCCCAGCCGAACTAACGGACTGGCTTCTACCCTCCCTTCCCATCCCGGGAGTAGCCCTCAGAACTCTCCTGCATCCCAACCCAACGTAAGGCCCCATTGCCTCAGCCGCACCTCGTTAGGTTGGCCTGTCCCGGACCCCTCTCCCCTCCATCAGTAGTCTGGCCTATCCTGACCCGCCCAGGTATCCCCGCCCTGCCCGTCCCATCAGCTCGCTTTGTCCTGCCCGTCCGATCAGATCGTCTTGTCCAGCCCGTTTGATCATTTCGGCTTATCCTGGCCGCCTCACTCCTTCTCGGGGCTGGGCGGCGGCGGAGGCAGCGCGGCGGCCAGCATCCACTCTCTGGCGCGGCGGCCGACGCAGCTGCGGCAGACGCGGCGCGACACTGGCTGGTCGACCACCACGCCGTAGCGGTGCAGCGTGCATTGCCGGCAGAGCGGCGGCGCCGGCTCGTCTACGCCGGCGCGCGCGTCCCACCCAGCCAGAGAGGAGCGGGAGTTCGCCAGAGAGGCATAATTGGAGCGAGGGGTGGAGAAGCCAGAGCTGCTCAGCGAGCGCACCTCGTCCAGACTAAAATCGAGACTGCGCTGGCTGGGAGCGCGCCGGCGCAGCAGCCGACCGGCCACCATAGTGGAGCTCGGACGGTGGCCGGGAGCTGTCACACTCGCGTCCACAGTCATGGAGCGTTTGGGCGGCGCGAACCGGCCATGCATCGGGAGCCGGTGGGGCAGCTGCTCCGAGCTGGGAGCGGTCGGAGTTTCGGGCGCCGACGCGGGCGCCGCGGACTGGTCGGGAGACAGGGCCGTGTCGTCGCTCAGGCTATCGTGTGGTGTGGCAGGAGCCGAGGCGGGCAACGACAGCTGCGGACCCCCAGACGGCAGTGGCTCGCCCGCCGGTGTGGGAGGTGTAACCACCACGGCGCTGGGCACGTTAGCCGAGGTCACCACGGACACTGAGGCCGCCCCGTGTCCGCTCCCACCCTCCCCCTCTCCACCCCGGCCCGCCGACCCTACCGTCAGCTCCACGGGCCCCGCGGCGCTATCCTCCGCGACATACGCCGCATTCTCCCGCCCCTGCGCCTCGGCGGCGCGCGCGGCGATATCCACCCCCGAGTGTATGACCGGCAGGACAGCCGGCCGGGCCAGGCGCGGGTATCGCACCGCCTCGCCGTTCTCTGGGCCGGCCCGCGGGCGCCGCTTGCTGTGGAGACTGTTGGAGCGCGGCCGGGCGGCCGGCGCCGGCGGTCGTCGCCAGGAGATACCTGAGGCGGTGCGCCGCAGCGGTCCGGCTGCGTCCTCCTCGGCTCGCTCCTGCTGTAGCGCCAGCTGGGCGATCTGGCTGAAGCGCTGCGCGTTCATGCGCCGCCGCCGTAGGTGAGTGTCGATCTCCTGGTCTTCCTCGTCGATCAGGTTGGGGTTGTAGCGCAGGTGCAGCTGGGGAGAGAGGGGAGAGAGGGAGGTCAGAGCGGGAGCTGGGAGAGGGACGGGGAACACAAACTGCCGGGCGTGGTGGCGAATTAGTTTGCCCTCATGTGAAGGAAGTTGGCTGCGTTATGTTTTCAAGCCAACATTATCAGGTGTTAGAAACCACAGACACCAATGTCTCCCTGTCTGTCACCACTGTCACCAATGTCTCCCTGTCTGTCACCACTGTCACCAATGTCTGTTGTTGAAGGCACATCACCGAAGGTGTTAGAGGAAAGTCAAGTGATCAAACCGTCAGCAGGAAAACGGTGCACGTCCGTCTGCAATGTAAGCGAATCCGACAAGACAAAATTGTCAATATTTTCCATGTACTGCCCACCCGGCAGCGATTTCAATGAACGGGATCGCAGAAATCGAAATGGGGAATAGATAAAGTATACCGAAACAATAAAAGCAATCATGACAACAAATACACAAACAACAGAAACATAAAATGAAAAGCCTGGCCTAAAATACAAACGTGCTTTTGTATGGATAACTGCTTGAGCGAACAATCGAACGATCAAAATTATCGCGTATTCGGAACCGAAATTGCATGTCAGGTATCAAAGATAGTGAGAAACCAATGAAAGAATAAGTGACAGGGACGTCAGAGTACGAGCTATAGGAACCATATTAAAGCTTTCGTGACCACTTTCGGGCACATACCGAGGCATAAGCTGAAATGAAAAGCGTTCCCCTCCATGTATGCAGTTCTTAAATCACCGTTAGAGAGAAAACCAGCACGCAGTAAGGTGAACTTCTATCAGAAACGCGTGCAACTGCAAAAGCCAAACGCCTATCCGGTTATAAGTGTAAATGAGTAGGTCGAATAGCGAGAAGGCGATATTTGTTTGTGTACGGATACGTGTACGAGTAATTACGTAAGTGTACGAGAGAAAATCGCGCAGCAGCGGGCCAGGGCAGACAGATTGCAGGTCTGCACTGCACTGCTGCTGCTTTACCATCGAGAGAAGGCGTTCCAACACCGACACCGACAACACACACACACTTGGTGAGCCCGGCACAGGGCAGCACAGACAGCACGGACCGGTCCCCCGGCCGCGGGAGAGAGAAGGTACAGAGGGAATGCGCACTATACCTTTATCCGTGGACGCTGCAACCACGGCCAGTACGCACAGTTATTACCTCAGCCAAACAAGTTACCCGCTCAACAAATCAGCAGTAATTGCGACGGCAAAGAAAGAACTACGTCCCCGGGTGGTAGGTCAAAAACAAGGTCCAGTGCCAAACAGATGGCATGCCATGATAAAAATAAACGATAACTTGAACCGCAAACGTAGTGTATGAAGCGAAACTATACGAAACCTGTATATACAGTAGCCACAATGCTATGAACAAAATAAAACAGCCGCAGCGACTAGCAAGTGATATCCTACAGCTTGTTCCCTCACAGCAACGTATGCGACTTCTCCTACCTCAGTTCTCAACGTCCTTCCGGGTCCTTCTCCGCATCTCGCTGTACCGTACCTTGTTGTAGGGGTTGCTCCTGAAGGCCTTCCTCAGCAGGTGTCCGTCGGCCGGGAACGTCTTGTAGTTGTCGTCCGGGTTGAATCGGCCGCTGAGCGGCGTGCCCGGCGCCGTGCCTGAGCCATGCTCCACGTCCACTGACCTGCGACAAGGTCATTTAAAGTCAGAAACCGGTGGTGAAGGGGTCAGTTGATAACACGGGGCATTGATACTCACACCAAAACCGACTCTGACATTGACACTAGCACATACGCCAAAAACGACACATTTTTAACACTGGAAACTATGCATATTAACACTGAGACCGGTGCGGAGTCCGTATCAGCGTGCATATACTCAGCGTAAGCATCTCCCTGCGTCTGGGCTCCTACCCACCGCTGACCATTCCCGTCACTCACTGCGCCTGAGCCGGCGACGCTGAAGTGGTGGAGAGCCGCCGGGACAGCCGCTCCCTGAGCGTGCCCAGCCGGCTGAGCGGGCGGGCCCCGATCGAGCTCTGCTGGGACAGTTGGCGACGTAGCGCCTCCTGACGCCGGCGCAGGTGCACCATCTCCTCCTCCGGCAGGAAAAAGTCGCCCTGGGAGAGAGAGGACAGGTCAGAGGGGTTAGTCAGAGGGGTTAGCAAAGTTAGCAGGGGCGGGGTCAGGAAAAAGTCGCCCTGGCACGTAGAAGTCAGAGGTCAGAAAGGTTAGACGGGTTAACGGGGTTAGCGGGAGCAGAAAGTCTCACTGGGGCAGGGATCAGATCGTCAGGTTAGAGGGGCTAGCGGGAGCAGAAAAAGTCTCCCTGGGGCAGAGGTCAGGTCGTCAGGTTAGAGGGGCTAGCGGGAGCAGAAAAAGTCTCACTGGGGCAGAGGTCAGGTCAGCGGCGTTGGCGGAGTTAGCAAGATGCAGGAAGAAGGCGCCCTGCCAGCGGGAAAACGGAGAGGTCAGTCGGATTTAGTCATGGAGGTTAGAGGGTTGGTGGGGTTAGCTCGTGGTAGGAAGACGTGGCTCTGTCACGGAGAGGCGGCACGGTCAGCCGGTCTCAGAGAGGTTGGCGGGCTTATCAGGGGCAGAGGGAGTTGACAGCAGATATGGTGAGACTGGATCACCTGCTCCGCTCAGTCACACAATGCATAATAGCCAATCAAGCGATACGTTAATATATCGCATACAATCGCTGAACTTTGCGACAATGCGTTGTCATGGTAACATGGCAGTTCGCTTCAGTGACACCATTTTAGAAGCATACCATTCGCGATAACAGCGACGGTTGCAGATGTCTCTGCGATTACCAGATAGCGCTGAATTGCTTTGGAGAAGCTGCAATAAATCTTATGGCGGATCTCTGCAACGGCCGGAAGCGGACTGAGATACATACAGAAGGCAGTCGCCTAGCCGACAACTTATCGCTTTGAAGGTAACAAATCTGCCAGAAGCGGGAGTGCCTTTGAGAGATGCCACGATTTACCCGAGTAATGCTATACTTATGTTCTAGTGATCTTGGCTACGCTGACATTTCAAACAGAAAAGTTTCACGTGAATCTTGACGTGGCAATGAACATCAAATGGCTGGAGAATTGATGAGGATCATGTATGAAAGTGAATTATGCAGACAGATGCACTATAATCCAATGAATTGAAAAATGACGCATTATAAAACATCGGAATACCAATAGATGCCCTCATCAAATACCCACCCCGCCTGCCCCCTCAATATAAAGACGCCAACCTTTCGTCAAGTGTGGTGTGTGGGGGGGGGGGGGGAGAAGGGAGTCAACGGGCGCTACCCACCTCTCCAGAGCCGACGATGTCGACCTTCTTGGTCTCGGCGGCGGCCGCCGGGCCGTACAGATTGGCGTAGTGCTCGTCCAACACCAGTTTGTCGTACAGACGCGCAAGACTCGAGTCGAGGCTGTCACTGATCAGCAGCGGCTTCAGGTACTTTTCGTCAAAGTGCTCCAGCCGCTCCTATCATGTGAGGGAGAGGAGCGGTCAGCAGTGGCAGCGCTACGATAAATGCTTGACGTCCGGAGCCAAATGAAAGGCGAGAGCTTCATGCATCATTCCAAAAGACAACGCTCATAAAATAAATGCAATAAACTCCTCGCTGCAATACATGGAGGAGTTATATACATGGAGTTTATCGTATAATTCATTTGTCGACTTCATCTACTTATAGATGACCCAACGAAATAAGTCTAAGTAAGAACATATAAGGTACTCTTTATCAGCCGTCCCAGTTCCAGCCATCCCTAGCCCACTTTCGACAGTCTCTGATCACTCTGGTCACCTTGAAGAAGTTGGTGCCGCGGTACCCGATGATCTCCTCGACTCCTGCCGTGATGTGGTCCACGGTGGTGGCAGCTATCTCCTCGGCCAGCGTGGGGTCCTCCGTCTCCTCCAGCTTGATGTTGAACAGGCTCACCAGCAGCTTGATCGTAGAGCCCTGCAGAGAGACATGGCGCCTGTTATAGCAGTCTCCACGACAGTACAGGGGAATATTTGAACGATTTATTTCTCCGTACTAATGAAGTCATTCAAACACATTTCAGCCTGGCTGGTTATGAATTCGAGTAACATTCAACTTTTATTATGACGAGCTTTATCATGACTAGCGGTCGGTTTGAATGATTATTTGTTTCTCTTTCTATGATGTGGTATATTCGACTACTGAATGATGTTCCACTTTTCACAGGCAATTATTTGCCTGGAGTGGTAGGCTGTGCGGCATCACACGGGCTGAGTTCACAAATTATAGCCTTGTCCCAATGCTCACAATCGACACGCTTAATTGCGTGATAAACGGCACAACTTAGCACTCCGGCCAACTGATAGCTTCTGAGGAGGGGAACATCATTCTGTAGTCGACTATACATCCTATAGGACAATCATCCGATCAGGCGGGTCTGATGTGCGAGAACCATGTGACATTTCTGCTCGACACGACAAGAATCCCACTCTCCTACCCACCTCTGCCGGCTGCGGCAGGGCCGCGTCAGCCCATCACCCACCATCCACCGCTATCAGTCCAACTCACCTGAATGAACACGGTGAACAGAATGATGAAGAGGGTAGTGGTGACGAAGATGCGCACCGTCATCGGGTCGATCTGTGAGTCCCGCAGCATGACCACCAGCGAGAAGCCGACGGCGCCGCGCAGACCGCCGTACGCCATGATGAACTGCTCCTTCTTACCGATACGGCGCAGACGGCGGAAATTGGCCATCCAACACAGCAGATATACGCCTGTAGGAGAAATACAGGGTGCATCAGAAATGTGTTACATGAAAGGTATGACGTCAATGACGCGGTGCAGTAAATACGTTTGCTGAGCTGCATACCTCAGTCGTACTGATGACCGTTTTAGTAAGCTTTGGGCGCTACGCAGTCCGTGGCAGGCATAAAAACTATTTTCACATTCCGGGAGTTACGCGTTTTGCATGACAGCCATCAATTATGTTTTATATCTTATCCTGCCCTAACGGCACAAGACTATCTACACTCTCTAGTCTCGTCACTTCAGGCTGGATAGACTCAGCCGGCCCCCCGACCAGGCTCCTCCGTCAACATTAGAGCGGCGGCCGACAGCTTGGCAGATGTCTGTGCAGTGTTTAACCATCATCCTAATCACCCCAGTAACTGACATGACGTCGGCACACGCCGACAAGACGGCTGCTGCGGAGAGCACTGATGCATCCCGACATAAAGCGAGGAGAGGGGCAGATACAGAGAGGCCACCCACCCGATCCCAGCCCAGCCCGGCCGTCGTGGACCGTCGACAAAGGGTCAATACGAAACAGCGGCCGGCTACGGAGCGGATGAAGCATTCCCCGGGGACGGGGGCGGGAGGGGGTGATTGAACCGCCCAGCGTCGCAGAATAATGTGCAATGTTTACGGTATTCGCGCCGGTTGGGAAAGACGTCAGTTACAAAGCTACAGCGTGACAGCGTCAGTTACAAAAGTTACAAGAGTGAGAGGCATTACAAGTAAACTTCAGAGTTACTATTGTGAATAATCATTGCTCCCGCAGCAGAACTCCCGCAAAGCTATACTGCACATACGGAGTTGAAATGGGATTCCGTCTCGCGCCAATGAATTCCCCGCGAGCGATTCATCTCTGATTTAAAAGTTAAATGAATACTGGATGCATAGTCCAGAAGTTAGGAAGCACAAACTTCATACTTTTAAAAGTTAGGCCTCCCACCCTCCTACCACTTTACAGGCTAGCTTGACAAGCTAAAATCGCAGCTGTATGATGGTGATGACGTCGTCACTTACCGACAAAGCGCACCACTAAACAGAGCACCAGCGTCCAGAGGGCGAATCCCGTGTGCCACTTATGATCGTCACTGACCAGCACCATTCCCAGAAACATGAAGATGATGGTGTCGCTGGTGGAGCTGTTGGTGGTAGGGGTGGGGAAGAGGGTCAATAGGGAGTTTTGACAATCAACCAAGGCTACAGAAGATTGTAATACGCATTACGCGTGGAGGCAAATATGGCTCAGATATAGGGTTAGACAGCAATACAAAGTGGTCAACAATTAACACGTAATAACCTGACATGTGCTCATTTAATATACCATTTGTTTTCTACTATTCGATAATAGCCAGCAGAAAATTCGACTGAAACATTACTATGTCAGCACAATATAAACGGTGAAAATCTCACACAAGCTTCATCGTTAGGCGGGACCCGAGGTCACAACTGTATGTCCTCTCCATGTCCTCTCGAGCACCCCAAGAGGCAGATCTGACGGCCCGCCTATAAAGTGTCTGACCTATCCGCGCCAGTCGTCTCACCTCGCCATGGTGATGAAGTACTTGATGGTAATGTACGAGTTCTTTGAGATATTCTTCATGGCGTAGTGGGCCTGTACGACGCCGCAGCCGACGCAGGCGATGATACCCGAAAAGTGGACCAGCTCGGCAGAGAGGTAGGCCAGGTAGGCCATCGCCAGTAGGGACAGAGGCTCCACCACTGTGCGCAAAGGAGGTAGAAATGAAAGGCCACAGCACAGACAATGGCGATAGGAAACTTGCGGATCAGAGTGCATCACATGAAAAAAGATGACACATCGTAGTTTAAGCACACCACAAGTTACTCACAGAAAACATATACAAAATTAACATACATCCCAGCTTATATATTTAAACACAACATGTAAAAATTTTCAACACCAAAAGCCATCGGTGTCACGTCGTCCAGAAATCGGTCCAGTACACGGGACTCGGCGACTGTATGCCTGCTCGGATACGACCTTCCCCGGCGGAAAAGTGGGTACACGGGAAAAGAGTGGCAGTGGGCCGACGCCCGACACCTAGGTGTTTCCGGTGCCGGGTTTGGCTGTGACGAGAGATCGACACAGGTCGCTACTTCCTACCGGGCCGAACGGCACACAGACAGGCCGGCAGACAGACAGACAGTCAGACGACGACAGACAGACAGACAGACAGACAGACAGACAGACAGACAGGGGGAGGGGCTGACTCAGACACCACAGCCACAGACCAGGGAAGGGGCGGCCGCCGGGACAGCAGCAGCCACCAGCTGCTGCAGCCCCGCCTCGTCCGGCCCGGATCCCAGATAGCGAGCCGACGTCCGGTCAGACGGAGAGACTATCCCCGGCTGTCGGACATAGTCATGGACATTGGACATGGACCGTTCCACACACCCACACACGGAGCAATCTGGCTCCTGGCTTAAACAAACAGATCAGGAATCCACCACAGACAGCTCAATTAGCACTAATTCCACAGCCACTCCAGGTCTTCCAGATCACAGTTCAAACAGCTGTCGCGCAGCATTAAACAATTAACGAGTCCATATCACAGCTCCTGTATACATTCCATGTCAATAGTTTTTTTTTTGCGTACCAACGACAACTCGTGAAGTCAGCCCAGTCCAGGTCATCCCTCAACACAATTCACTCATTCCTCAATATAACCATTTTTGTCAATAATAGCCAAACACATCCCCCACCTCTTTCAACACCTCACACACTCCCCCTCACATCTCCCTCCCAATATCAGTCCACTGACCACCCATCACTCGACACTCACCCCTGACGTCGGGCGTGTATTTGGTGATGATAGCCGTCAGCACGCCGAACACGATACCGATGGCCAGACCGCCCAGCGACACACAGAAGAAGGCGGCTATGGCGAGCAGTACCTGGTCGTAGGTCACTGGTACGTCCTCCGAGTTGGCGAACACCACCATGGCGTTATAGAGCACCACAGTGACGGCGTCTGATGGCGGAACGGGGGGGGGGGGGAGAGTTGCTGAGCGTCATGGGGCGGGTCACGAGAGTGGGCGGTGTCTGGATGCCGGCACGAATGGACGCGTCACGCATGAGGACATGGAAATAACTAGTAAGCGTCAGTTATAAGCTGGATTCACGGTACCGTTAAGCACATAGGCATAATACTGTCTTTTTAGACATCAAGAAAAAGGAAGATATAGTAAGGGAACGCCGCAAATGAATGACGACTCGACAGTGCGCATTGCGTGAAGACACGCGGGTCTGGGTTGTTTACAGACTACACCGTACTTTAAATGGGTGCGACCCCGCCCAGCTCGGACAAATAACATCAATTATCAGCCCCAGTGCCGAGAATAACGAGAATGAAAACAAAACGCGACACCGCAGCGGCCTTCGTCTTGCGGTGTCCTTGTTAGAGACGCGCTGTAGTAACGCATTTGAGCTACTTCTAGAGAATATCGAAACTGTCCAAAAACATCGGTGGCACGAATGAAAATCTCCTAAACAAAATAGTGATTAAACGCAAAAAGTCTGGCAACAAGGCGGAATTCACAAGTCCATGAACATTGAAGGTCAGAACCGGATTTATAAGTCATTGTAAATTCAAATCATCCACAGCGCGCCGCATCACAGCAACTCATGATGAATAGTCAGTCGGTGGTTGGGGAATAACCAGCGGGCCCACAGCGCCCCTCTGCCACTGTTCACGTCACTGCGCACTGTGCAGCATCCGTCGGGGTTCCCTGACCACCGGCCTCTCTGGGGGAGCAGTTCTCAGCGAGACACAGCCTTAGCCGCTATGCACAGGGGCGCCTAGCCGTTCAGAATAGCCTCTCCCACAGGGAGCCTCACTTCGAGGAAATTAGCCCTTTAGGAAACTTTTCCAATGAAAAGTAACGGATTCTCCTTGACGAAAGCTGATCGTTTACGCGCTCCCCGATGAAAATGATCGTTTAACAAACCTCGAAGAAAAACTCATTACGAACACTGCCCTATGAAACTGACCCATAAGGAGGCTATTCCAAATGAAACTGACCGTTGAGGAGACTCTCTCCGAAGACGAGGAAGTAGAGGTCCTTGTTGACGCCGACCTCCTGGAAGATGGCCAGCACCGCCACCGGGTCCACGGCCACGATCAGCGAGCCGAACGTCAGCATCTGCACCAGGCTGGGGAACACGTCCAAAGGATGGTCAGAACACTGACCGCATCTGTATGGGGCTGGAGAGCATGCATAGGAGGGAGGTCGGAACACTGCTTTCCTATGTTAGTGTCTTCAGAATGAGAAGCATGTCTATCGTCCAGAGAGGTCACCAACCACACTCGTTACAGGTGATGCAGTATTCCAAGATCGTCACTGATAGGTAAATGAAGTTGCTAGGCGTATAAAGCGGAAGACCTGAAACACCAATCAAGAAATACAAATGCACAAGAAACGTATAATTTTACAAGCTCATTGCTCCGGGTCGAACACGGTGAGTACCTACAGCCACCGTATACTGAACTCACGGCTATTAGATTGGTCACAAACAAAACGTTTACGCAACACGGTCGTTGGTGACAAACAGTTCGTCGAAGCACGGCGGTCTCCGGCCGCCGCCGGACCCTTTCTTCCTCCGCTCGTGTCTTTCCCGGACATGTTCAGTCGACCCCAGCCTCCGCCGTCACTGGGCGGCATCTGGAGCGGCCGCGGAGTGACCAGCGCCCCTGGTCAGGGAAACCGCCGAGCGCGGCTACATCGTACAAAAGAGGCGATCAAACCAGACAAAATCACCATGAGAGGGCAATCTGGCGGCGTTTATCAGACGTTACACAGCTGCAACACGTGTAGGGGCTGACGAAAGCCGACAGACAAGGTGTTTGCAGAAAGCAGTGGCCAGTTAGTGCGAAATGTACATGTGTGCCTGTGTGTTTGACGAGTTTCTTTTGTCTATATGCTGGTGAGCTAGTGTATGCGGACCACCTGACGAAAACAAACGTGTAGGAGGCTGGATTCGGAGGGGAACACCGCACACAACGGTTTGTTCAACGTCAGGAGAAGGGAGAAGGGCTTTCCGGCACGTGAAAGCGAAACAACATGGCTTAGCTTTACACGGGATGAGATGTAAAGGCACCAACCTGCCCTAACACACGTACAGAACTGGAGCAAGACAGTTACAAGACCACTCTGACCTGGGTGACGATCAAGGAGCGATCTGACCAGGGTAACGTATACGGTCCGCTCTGGCACGAGAGATGTCCTACCTGATCTGGGAGACGTCGTAATGGTCGGCCGGGATCATGCTGGAGCCCATGGCGCCCGCCTTGGCCAGGCCCCACAGCGCAGGGCTGATAATGAACATGTTGAACAGCGTGCCCTGCCGGACGAAAACACAGAAACGGGTCAATAAGACATACAAATAGAGACGGGCATCTTTACGGTCACAAGGCAAAATAACAACATACGTGTGCATTGTGTAATGAACGAGGAATCATTTCCCGAGATTGAAAAGCAAGTATTCGTAGTAAAATTTCATTAAAGCTTCATCAGTTTCAGTTCATTGACGTGTCGCTTGCCGTCTCATTCCAGCTCTGCCATCACTATTTTCGTATCTGGTGCGCCATATCATGCAGCATCATAATCACTCCCCATATTGTATTAAAGGACTTTCCAACGCCCCCCCCCCCATTCCCCACTGCCTCCTGACGTGTCCTCTCCGTCCCCCCCCCCCCAGCAACTCAACGGAGCCCGTTTGCCGGGCACGCGCCGTCATTTTACCGTCCTGACGTAAACAGCGCACTGCCGACAGACCAGTGACCTACTCGGCTCAACAGTGAGTCTGGCCGCGTGTGCGTGCGTGCGTGTGGGCGCGTCTGTTTGTGGGTGGGGTAGGGGAGGGGCCCATTGTGGTATGGGTCTGTGCAGTGTCATAGGTCGAGATGACACGCGACTTCGGACGCATTTAGGGATGTTGCACAAACACATCTGCAAATGAACCGAAAGCGAACTGGAAAGGATAATTTCTCGAGGAGAAATTTAAAAGCGGCACGATTCGGACCCCATATTGTCTACGTGTAGTCGAACTCCATAATTAGGAGTTAAAGGTAGACTGCCACCTTTTTTCCACAAAACGGTTTTCACTAGAGCTGAGCCACCTATGTCCCAGACTGAAGTCGGTTTTCCGAAATTCGAACCCGTTTGCGAGAAATCGGAGACCAAAGTTCAGTTTGATGCCATTTTTTTAGTCCAAGAAAACCGACATCTCTACTGTTTATCGATAACTTTGAAACATGAATTTTCTTATCTTTTGGTAAATATATGTCAAAACTTTGATTGTTTCGAGATCAGAGAAGAATTTTGGAGAGTCAAAATAAAAGTTAAACTTATATATTCAGTAGTTCATTTTTTCCAAAAAAGTGTGGGAAATGGGGTTTAACATGGGCCAGACCCATTCCAAATGAGCCATGATTTTTAAATGTTTTACGAACTTAAATGCAAAATAAATTAAACATGGCCAATTTCTTATGAAATCATATATTAGTAAATCATAAAATACCTTACTTTTTCACATAAAATGTAATAATCTTATGACCTTGAAGTCTAGTGATGTGTAAACATTGTCGCTAGACATTAACCGATTGATAATTGTATGATAATCGACATTTTTTTCGCGATTCACGTGATGATACTTTGTCAGGTGAATTCTAAAATTTTGTTTTGTCCAGGGAATAAATCATAGGCCGATCTGAGAAAACTTTTTGAAGGTGGCAGTCTTCCTTTAAATAGTTTACGCCTAAAGCAGAACGATGCTGTGATATTGCATCAGCTTTCGGCCACCTTTACCATCACAGGTCCGTTCCCATGAATAGATTAGCCGTTAGCATTCTTAACTCTGATATTCTAGAAGTACACCAAAGGTCCCAATGCGGCCGAGTGATCTATGACTCCAACATCCGGTCTGTTAGGGAGCTGAAATACTTCCGTTCTTCTTACGCAGCAACACTCGGGTCCCCGGGGCACTCTGCCATTTGTTGGGTCCCCGGTGGCACTCAGTCAGCACGCGGGTCCCCGGTGGTACTCACAACGACGGCGAAGATGAGCACCGATCCCAGGTTGTCCATGAACGCCCGATCGTGGAGTGAGTAGGAGGCCTCCAGTACGATCCTACGAACGGAACACAACAGGAACAGTCAATGGCGGATACATGGCGTCAGTCACACTCGACAGAGGTTTTCAATCAACCATTCATCAGCGCCTGTGTAGGTAATGAATTCGTGACAGGAAAATCACAACAAAGCCACAACAAAAGACCACAGCACACACAAACGATATTGGTACGATCCGCATCCAAACATCTATAAGCCATTAGGCCATGGCTGTCTCGGTCCTCCCACTGCATTTGGGTGGAGTTCCAATGGACACCAGCACCGGTCAATGCCACCAGAGTGCTAAACAGATGGCCAGCCGGCTAAACGCATCGGGTATAGACGGTACGAACACATTACAGCAATCACAGTGGCATCAAACACACTACAGAGGGGCGTTATACACCTCATCATGCGGCCCACCGAGACTATAGCGATCAATTTCGTTGTGTTGAACGTTCATACGGCGGTATTCGCAGCGATACTATCTGTAATCTGTAGTCCGATACTATCTGTATCGGTGATACCTATCTGTAAAAGTCGCCGGCCCCGCTCGGTGTAAATGTACAGACCGGTCGCGGGGCGGGGCAGGGACGACACGCCTATCAGTGTTTGCCCGTCGGAGCGGGAGCGGCAGCTCAGAGCTGCTGTCTGACCTTGTGAGATACACAGCCGCGTGGCGGTGATTAGAGCACCAGTAGTGAGAGTATCAGACACCACGCCAGGGATGAGATCGGAGAGGGGATCAAATAATGGGATACGGGGACAGCTAGAAAGTGTAATAACAGAATTAGCATAAATGACAAACTATCTTTTGTTTCATCTCACATCCGGCATAAACAAAAAACAAATGTTTTTACGCCTAAAAATGTTTCACCTATCTCACTAAAATATTTGGGGTGAATTGTCAAATTCGAGTAAAATACGGGCGAGTTTTGTCAAGAAACAACGCTCTAGCTCTACTGGGTGGGCCACAATCTGCTGTGCAAATTTTGGCCACGTGACCGTTGCTGACCTCTGTAGGTCAAACAGCTGGGAGTGCCGCCGAATCACTTGGACTGTGGATTGGGCATGTCATGGCCCACATTGTGTGCGAGTTTCAGCTTGATCGGAGGTGTCCCGAATCTGGGCTGAATCCGGGCTGAATCTGGGCTGAATATGGGCTGTCTTGACGGACATGTCAGGAGCAACAAATTGTTTTAAATATCGTGAAGTGAACTGATGACTAAACCCTGCTAAAACTAAACCCTAATCAAAGCAACTACTGGCTATGTCACATCGCCGGCCTATCCCTAATCTCTGAGCCATTCGGACTCCATGACCTCCGTTCGAGTGGATAAATCCGCGGAGCGCCGGGTGTCGCTGAGACCAGAGGACGTTCAGCAGCAGCCAGAAGATTCAGCCACCAGCGTGTCTGGGTCGCCAGCCACTCGATAGATAGATTTGACGCTGACCGCGGCCCGGGACCTATCGAACTCTGTCTGGCTGGGGTCTATCGAATTCCGTTCCCGTCCGACCGAAGGCCTATCGAGCTCAGTTTTTCATCCGGACACGGACCGGGCATGACTGAAGGCATCGAACACCGGGGGCGTGAGAGAAACTCAAAAGGAACGTCTCATCTAAGCGCTTATGTGAAGCAGGTCAGCACTTACCAAGGAACGACTCTGACGACTAAGAGAGCAGGCAGTGCAAATTTAATGATCGATACAACCAGGGCCAGAACAGAAAGATCCAGATAAGATAGCCACCATTGATGCTGCTATTGTAACCAGATGATTAATCGTCCAGCAGCGACCGTCCACCTGAGCAACCTAAATTGTTAGATCAACACCGAGACACGCATCAAAGCAGACCGGCAAGATGAGGGGGACCGGTTTCGGAGACGCTCCGGGCCGGACAGTCGGACTTCACTCTCCAGACGCTCCGAGAGGACAGGTGGTTTCATTGTGCCTGAACAGACGGGAAGAGTCGGCTAGAGTCGACACTGACTGGCAGCTGATGGTCCATCCGGTATCGATATTGAGCATCTAGCTAACAATAAACCAGGAAAAGTCCAGATTTGTTTCTGAAACGCTGCATTCGAAATCGAGAGAAGTTTCAAATCTTCTAGAGCTAGTGCGCTGTGTTGTAACAAATAATGCCCCTTGAACAAACTTCGCTTTTGGGATCAGTGAACCATTCTGACGAGCGCATTATAACATGTAACTGAACGGCCTGCGAGCAGCGGCACCAGTAGCCCGGCACCAGTACTTGGGCCCCGCACCACCGACAGTGACCCAGCCCTGGCCCGGCCTGCGTGCGGCCGCACCAGTGTCCAGTAGCCCGGCACCGGTACTTGTGCCAACACCACCGACAGTGACCCAGCCCTGGCCCGGCCTGCGTGCAGCCGCACCACCCACGCCACAGCGGTGAGCCATTACCGGGCTGTTTTTGTCCGTAGCAGGTCGATACTACGACTTGGATCCACTGGCGGCGGCAGACCACACTCCACAGTCCACAGTGAATATAGCCCTGCCACAGTGTCCACTGTCCATCCTCGTGACAACGATGTCTGCTGTCCAGACCACTGGCTACGAACTTGGACCTCTACTATCCACTCCACATTGTCTACAACACAGTGTCCATCATCCAGTGTCCACTACACCCTTCACCTTCCACACCCATGTCCACTCCACAGTGGCCTACGGCGGCGTCCACCACTCCACTGATAACCAAGATCAGGGCTGCGGAGTCGGAGTCGGAGTCGGAGTCGGAGTCGGTCGGAGTCGACAGTTGTGACCGGAGTCGGAGTCGGAGTCAGAGTCGATTTTAGAAACCCGAGTCGGAGTCGGAGCCGGAGTCACCGAAAATCTGTCGACTCCGCATCCCTGCTAGGTCTGCGGAGTCGGAGTCGGGAGTTGGAGTCGGTCGGAGTCGACAATTCTGCCCGGAGTCGGAGTCGGAGTCGGAGCTGGTTTTTGAAAGCCGGAGTCGGAGTCGGAGTCGGAGTCGCCGAAAATCCATCGACTCCGCAGCCCTGACCAAGATGTCCACGCCACGTTATCCACTAGTCAGTGTCTAGACTGGAGCTATTTGAGACCAGACACAGCAGCTGGCTTATTTTAGAGTCAACGCCTTCAACGTCTAACACAGGAAACGAATGGACCTTCCAAAACCTCCTATCAGCTTAAAAGCGCCAGCACGAAACGCCAGACTTTGCAAAGAGAAGAGCTGGCTCAACAGCTAACATGACAGAGATTGAAGGTCATTTATCTTCGGAATTTATCGAAGACATGTTAGCGACCTCCTAAAGATTAGGGCACTTCAGACAGAGAACTAACAGGGCCTATCACAGACAGAGCACACTATCGGTATTCTGCATCGAAGAGCGCTTATACATACAGTCCTTATAATAAGTAAAAGGGAAAAGCAGTCAACACACATACTAAGAAGAAAAAAAAAAAACGTCCACGCAAAACCATTCGACAGCAGAATTGACCATTACTTTGCCCTTGGAACCGCTGTTCGGATACCGCCATTCGTTTTAAAATGGAATGCTCGTTAGTTTATCGCGAATCCACCCAAACACCTCCCACTTAAACGCAAAGCTATATCAAAGCCACCACTCCAACGGAGACCATCGGTAAAAACACGGACTACCGTGACCTAGAACTCACACATGACGGACCAAAGTTCAGCGGGGACACTGTAACACTGTAACAGTCATGGCCGGGGCACGGGTGTCCACTCTCACCACTTGATAATAGTAACAAAGACCAAACCCCCACCCCCACCCTCCCATCTAAAACACATATGTAGACTAAAACAGGAGGTACTCACGACGCACCCTTCCCTTCCCCACAACCCACACACACAGGCAGGTTAAGACAGCAAGGTACTCACATTGCCCCCTGCCCCTCCCCTCCCCTCTAACAGACATATGCAGGCTAAAACAGCAAGTACTCACGGCGGCAGAAGGACTAGGAAGAACAGCTCCGCGTCAAACTTCGGGAAGAATCCGGCGAACTCGTCCTCACAGGGAGGCACCACGGTGCCGTTTTCAAACCGGATGTTCGGCCCGTCTTCATTGCCATCGTTCCTGGGCGGTGACGGGTCATAGGTCACCGTCAGGTCACAAGGTCACGGGTGAAAGGTCAGAAGGTCGCAGAGGGCGGGGCTGGGTCTGGGGTTATATGGCGCAGGGGTTATTTTGGTCGCAGCATGCCGGGACAGATTAGGTACACAAGGAAAGGGCAGAGGGTAAACACGATTCAGGCAATTGGGTGAGTCCGGGAATTGATTTGGGGTTGAAGTTAGAATAGCTGCCCAATCACTTATAATCAATCGAGCACTGCTCAATTAAGACGAGCAATACACATAGGTGTTTGTTGTTGAAAGAAACAACATAGGTATTGTGTAGCGTATGTCAAAAGTGAAACTATCTCGAACTATAATCAGTGATGACATCAAATGGAAACAGTCTTCCTTCGTGTTTGTGACTCGTGAGAAAAGGGGAACACAGATTCAAACTAGTCAGTCACATTTAGATGCAACGTGCGTGAGATGGGAAATCGATGCAATCTAGTAATGACGCATACGTATGACAAAATCAACCCCGTCGTTGCGGTACTGGTAGGAAGTCAAGGTAGTAGAAAATGTTGCAGGCTGTTCGCGAGGACACGAATGGACACCACAGTTAACCCACGAGAGACTAGCACTCAACGGCCTTGTGAGTGGACGGACGGCCAGGAAACGCAGGCACTTTGAATGACGAAGGAAGGAAAATTATGTCAACTTGAAACGTCACCTGATTAGGAAAAGATAGAATAAATTAGTACAAGTATGCTAATGTATCTGACGAGGCTTAACTGATTTCCAACACGCATTAGCATTTAATTTCAGATGAAACAAAATGAGCTGATGTGAAGAAACCCTAAGACATAAAGCAAAAAGGCCAAAAAGCATTTTACATAAAGATATATTATTCACATGATCAACACATTCAAATTTAAGGGATCAAATGTTCGGTTTAAACAAGCAAAACTTTAACCCAGCCGCCCACCACGTAACTTTCAATAGACCCAGCACTTTGTGCAAACTCCTCTCCACTCAACCCAGCAAACCGATCAATTTCCAAGCACGGACGACGGACAGGCCCCCGGCAGTGGTCACTGAGTTCAGTCACCGAGGGTGGCGGATATCCCGTCCGCGACAGGAGCGGAGCTCACTGCACCCAGCCAGGAAACGACGGCACGGGCGGAGGGGAAGTGGCGATACGGACAGCGCTGGAATCCGGACGGACTGACCAGCGGGGCGGACGGCACGAGACACACACACGACACGACACACAGCGGCACTCCCGGCTGGAATGGGTGGTCAACACAGCGGGAGCGGCGACCCGTAAGGTATCGGTGTTAGTGTGTCAGTGTGAGATGCATTGTCAGAGGGGGAGGGGGTATGTGCAGGTGGAGAGGGGCGGGGCAGGGGTGACGACACGCCCCTCGTCCCACAGGCAGGCTTACGGAGCACCCCCGGCGCCGGAGCGGTAACCGGGCAGGAACCAGAACACCCTATAACAAGGAGGAGTATCAGCAGCCATAGGTAACCATCACCAAAGGTAACCAGAACACCCTATAACAAGACGGGGTATTAGCAACCAACGGTAACCTAGCGGGAACCAGAGCAGCCTATAACACAGGAGGAGCATCAGCAACCATTGGTAACCGTAAGGTAACCGTGAGGTAGCCGGGCAGAGCACCCTATAACAAAAAGGGAAGTCAGCTACCACTGTATGGCACAGCAGGTATACCGCCACCATCGTTAACCTAGCGGGGGCTAGGGCCCAGAGGAATAGGATGTAACAAATTGTAATCAGGCATGCCCAAAACCATACAACAAAGAAGGAACACTAAATTAAATGGAAAACGAGACATAGACCTTACAGAGTGCACTGCGACTGCAAGGATAAGGAGTTGCAGTCAGCTTCATGTGTCCGATGGGATATAGGATCATTTATAAACATAAGAATATGAACAGCATTAAATCTGTGATATTTCACTTCATTGACATATTAGACGGAATTGCATTATTTACACTCGGTCTCTAGCATCACACATGACTCGGCACAGCCTCCCCACTCCCCATCCACGCCCTTCAACAGGTGTCTGGACTGGCGATCAACAGGTGTCCAGCAGTGACGCTGTCGGCTCGATCGTTAAACCCATGGGCGTCGGCGTTCCATGACCCCCTCCCCGTATGTTGACGCCGCCTTATTGAACCCAGGCACCCAACAACGTCCATTCCGTGACCAAGAAGTCATGTGCCAGCCGCCACGAAACACGTCATACGCCAAAGATACGTCTGTGGGTCGTGTGGGGACGACATACACCCAGGAACGCACTGGGCACAGGTGTGCTCGACAAAGCTGACATCATGACACACTGCTTTACACATGGGACGCCCAGGCGCCACGACACTCGTCATACGCTTGTCATCCACAGCTGCGCTGCGTCTCTACAGGAAGTGTTGCCACATGGCGGCTTCCTATATACGCCCAGTCATCTGGCGGCAGTCTGTCTCCAAGAGAGAGAGAGAGAGAGAGAGAGAGAGAGAGAGAGAGAGAGAGAGAGAGAGAGAGAGAGAGAGAGAGAGAGAGAGAGAGAGAGAGAGAGAGAGAGAGAGAGAGAGAGAGAGATGCTGTATTTACGGATTCCTGGTCCAGAAATGGGGAATGAAGGGGAAATTCACTTGCCACTCGCTGCCAAGAGAATATGGTACATTTAACACATCATCAATGTCTGTCTCCAAGAGAATATGGTACACTTGACAAAGACAGCCGGGAGAGCAAACCACTCGGTGAGATTGGTCGGTAGTTTCGACCGCGCCGGGGTCGTTCCCCTGCAGCCGTGGTCAGAGGACGGAACGAGGCAGGATGTGACAAAGCGGCAAAATCCAGATACAGCCACCACGGAGGCGGGAAAAGCCAGCGTCTCGCTGCAGGGATGGACGGATGGAGACGGGAATGGGAAGGAAACTAGGTGGCGGTAGAGGGGGGGGGGGGGTGAACGGGAATAGAAGCTGGATGGAACTCGACTGAAGACAACAGGCGGTCTCTCTGTTCGTCGTCTCATACCAGTGGCTCTCGTCGTCTCAAAACAGTCGCTCTCACCTTCCGTGATCTTGTTGTCTGACAGATCGTCTCACCGTCACATAACAGGCGTTCTCAGCGTCTGAAGGCAGGTAATCTTACCGTCCGCCGTCTGACAGCGCACCCCCCCCCCCCCCCTCCCCCATACCGCCGCTATTTGTTTACTATGCGCTGGCGGAGGAACAGCCACGCGGCTAAAACTGGCCTAACAGCCACGCGTCTAAAACTGGCGGTCCCGTCGCTAAGGATAGACTAGAAGGAGATCGCCTCGTAAAGTCGACAGACTGAACCGTTATCTCATTGGTTGGTACTAACCTGTGTCGTATGTGATATGTGATGATACCCATAAAGATGCCGAGAATGATCAGCAGACTGCAAAACAGAGGAACGGGTTGATGTCAGCGACCAGCAACTGGTCCTGGACCAGCAACAAGCCTAGTTATTGTAACTGCCACAATGAGGCACACTCTATATCAACTAGCGAGGAATAGTCAAAGAGATGGACATTAATCAGAACAACTCGTGGGCTGTAACTATTCTACAGAACAACACAATGACAATCATACCTACTTGTCAAAATTCAATTCAAACTCGTCAAAACAGCTACTGCAGTTTCAAACAACGTTAGCACAATCTAGCGACTTCTTCCGATGACGTGGGCCGAAAGTGCTGCGGAAACAACCTCTCCCGGTGGGGGAAGAATGGGCGGCACTCCAACAGCGGTACTCACCAGGACTCGGGCAGCTTTGACGACAGGAAGTGGGCGTGGTGGAACGCTGAAAGAGCGAAGCGAGCCGTCAGTGCTCTGTCGACATACCAATACAATGTCACACCGCGCTCCACAGACCGGCGGGGCGGGATGGAGCGGAACGGAGGTCGAACAAAAGACCCCGCCGCCGCGGCGTTTTGCGCCGGCACGTGTCGTCGACACCGTAAATACATAGAACGTCCCCGCCCAAAACACAGGGTGGGATTCCAGTCAGGGGTGAATTATGGGTGCTATCACAGTCTGCGACACTCGCGACACTGAGACATAAAGACGAAGAAACGTCACAAGGTAAACAACAGTTGCCGTACGCATTGGGTGAGAATGAACGCCCAGAAAGTCGAGGACAGCCACTTGCGTAGAAGCAAGATAGCGGAGACAAATACAACTCAACAGAAATACCGATCCTGGGTGATAGAGCAAGAGCTACTCCGGCCTGTTGCAGTCTTCGATAAGTAGCTTCCAGCCAAAACTCGGCAATAGGCATATGTACTCGTATGTGTGCATGTCTGTCAGTGTTCGCTTTTTTTTTTACTTGGGCAAAAATCGCAAATGACTGAATGACACAGAAATAAATAGCGAACGAAGCAATATATTGATTAGAGGAGCAAGTATCTACAAACTGTATAGTTAACGTATGAATGTAGATTTCTTTGAGACAGCTCGTTCATTTTCCAACCATTACATATCCTGGCAAGCCGCATGACTATCTTGTCAAGGGAACTAGCCAAGATTGTTTCAGATGTTATCACACTGGATTAGACCCTGAACTATAGACAAACCCACCTACTGACAACACTTCAAAAATATCACATTGCGTTCAACTCACACCTAGTCAAATATTCCTCACTCAACACAGGTGTCTCTGCAGCTTGTGTTGGTGGAGCAGGACGGGGATGGAACCGTTAGTAGCTGCACCAGCCTATGGAGTAACCGGCCCATTCAAACGGCGCCGCCAGGACAACAGATAAGCGCCCAACGGTGCCTCGGCCAGCAGCGCACCCCTTTCCTTTGAGTCACAGGTAGCCTATCCGGGAGACCGGATAGCCACGTCCTGTCTCTCCCTTCCCCCAACCACAGCTACCGGCAAGTGGTGACGCAAGTGACAGGACTTGTCTTGAATGATAGTCCGAGTTGCCCATTAGATAAAAACATTTGGCATGCCGATGGCAAGGCCAAGCTGATACAAATTTAGTAGTTCGTGCTTCAACCTTGAACCTTGTTTGTATATTTTCAATTTCTGAAATCCTCACTGCCACCCCACTCAACCTTATCAATATAAATTAGTCACCCTCAGCTTCCGTGGGTCTATCAGTGGGTTCAGTTTTTTAACCACTGTTTTTCCCTTTCCCCAGCCCGGTTTGGATTTTAATTTTTTCATTATTGTAAATGGAATTGGTTTGAGTTGGTTTCGGACTCGTAGCTCTGAAAGTGACACCACTAATCGGAACAGCCGCACCCCCGCTGACACCCCGGGTTCGATCTGGCCCAGTGTGGGCCAGTTCTGGCCGGTCGCCAATGACCGTCCGCCCAGCATTCCGCCACGACCAGTGACACCACGACGCCACGGCACGGGGGCAGCGGGGACGCTGAACGGACAGCACGGCACGGGGGGTGACGGGGACGCTGGACGAACGCCGTGGGCAGGAAGGGCACCCACAACGTGTAGGGAAAGGTTTCAACAAGGGAAAGATTCAGTTCTACAAAGGTTCGGTCTATACCATAGACAGACACGGTGCGTTCACAGGCGGTAAAACCGGGAAAGGCGCCTACAGAAGATAGACGTAGACGGGAAGGGCACCTACAGACGGAAGAGAGCGACGCCCATACACATTTTATCGAAGAGGGTGAGCGATAAACAGTATGAGACAGTGTGAACCACGCTAGAGGATGACATGGACGATATGGACACCAGCGAGGTCCGGGAACGGATAATGTGACCCAGGACGATAACACGGTACCGTCAGTCCGCGACCTGTCGCCAATACCACGGAACATCGTTACCACGTGCATATTTAACAACGTAGCTAGTGTTTCCTGATGGAAAATTTTGTAGGAAAATAGACAGCGTGAAAACGGATCAGATCGCACCAGCGACACTCTAAGCGCCATTTGAATTACAAATGATGCATAGCAACAATCAACTGTTTCACAGGTAAATCACGTAAAACGAGACACGCAAGATTCGGCGGTGATGGGCTTACACGCACGAGCGAATACCACCCGATCGGACACGTGCTTCAACCAGTTCAATCTAGCGCGATCGAGTTATCATTAGAACACGACAGTAATACCTACATAAATTAGCACGGCATATCTAGCTGGTAGCGTAGTGACGCACCAATTGCGTGCCTTTTACATGGTGCGCCACCAGCCGCGTGGCCCATACAGGCACTATCCACGGATCTGCGGTATATTAGAGCTGGCATAATAGCCCTCCCCCTGCATGCATACGCCGGAGATCCTGAAACATGCGACACCCTACAGGATGTAGATATAACTATGTAGTTATTTATCCTCAAAGGAAGGTAAGTGGTCACAAAGTCGTTCTGTGCGTGAAGGACATCCACATAGGTAACATCCGAGTCTAAACGGGACAAGGAGAATCGTTTTGAATTTTAAATACGGTCTGAGGGTTCTATTATGAAAAAAAAAAATGGTCAGCAAGTCGGCCCTGATCCTTCTCACAGAAGCTTTAAAATTACCGTGGAGTTTCATCAATAATAAGCTGAATGTTATTATCACTGAGAGGGACGACTGACCGTTTACATATCAGCTTCCATGCGTCATACGTTAACAACCGCGCTCCGGCGTTCGTTTACCCGTATTTACGATAGGGGCGAGGGAGGACGTATCGATCAATATCAACGAAGCAAAAGTGCAACATAACCCGCCAAACTTTACCCGCACCAACTCCACTCCACACCCATCCCTACCGCATACCAACCACAGCAGCTGTTGACCTTCGGTAACCACATCGACCCCAAACGCACCCAAACACACACATCTTACAACACTCCACCGCCCGTCCCCTCTCCCAACTTACCGAGTTTGGCGAGGCCGGCAATAACGATGAAGAGCGTAATGGCGTAATAGGTCTGCACCTCGGTCCATCGCCACGAGGCCACGTGGATACCGTGGCTCTCGTGGACCTCCTCAGACTCGAAACAGTAGGTCATGGTGACCACGTCTCCGTGAGAGCCCGAGTGAGCTGAGCCGGCACCGTGCTCACTGTGCTCACCGTGCACCACCGCGTGCTCACCGCCTGAGAACAGGGGGGGGGGGGAGGAGGAAGGTGAGAAAACGAGTACCCTCACCGTGCACCACCGCGTGCTCACCGCCTGAAAACAGGGGGGGGGGGGAAGGTGAGAAAACGAGTACCCTTACCGTGCACCATCGAGTGCTCACCGCCTGAGAACGGGGGGGGGAGGAAGGTGAGAAAACGAGTACCCTCACCGTGCACCACCGCGTGCTCACCGCCTGAGAACGGGGGGGGGGAGGGGCGGTGAGAAGGTGCCTGTGAATTGTGAGGTTAGGTAAAACACACATAAAAGACACATTGAAATAAATTTGGTAATTGGATGCAGGAGGTAATAGGAAACTAAAACTAAACACGAAAATGCGACTCGACCTGTTCAAGCCGTCATAAAAAGTCCAATTGCTAGTTGTAGACAAAATGGCTCACGCGAAGAAAATTGTACCGAATAAAAGCATCACTGACGTCAGCAGAAACATTTTTAAGACTCAAATTTCTGTTAAACAAACCACTGACGTCACTCAACATTGTCATTGCAGAAATGACGTTGCGGACACGCGTCAAACAACTCATCATTAAATCTCTACCGCAATTTTCTCAGAATACCAGCGGCTCTGACCTGAGCTCGCTAAAGCAAAACCGTCAGACAGGGGGCCGATTTCATCAATACATTGATCACAGCGCAGACAGGGCCGAGCGCATGCTGGGACGGCCGGTAAAACAGGACCCGGTCGGCACGGAAAGTCGCCAACCTCACGTGCCACGACGCCACGGAATGTCACGTGACCAGCACGTGGCTGACACGTGAGGCAGACGGGGCGGACCAGCGACAATTTTATGATAGGAGTCAAACAATGCCATGCTTGCTAACGATTAAATTGAACTGGAAGTGTGCGTTTTTATTTCGATGTGACCTGTTCTGACGGGCCATATACCAAGCTGTCTGTTGCTATGTCCTAGCTGTTCCTGACAACCGATGTTGAACTGTCGAGCTCCTTTACGCTATGCCCCGCCCTGCTCAGCCCCCATTCACCTACCATGACTGATGGTCGTCGTCCGGTCGGCCTCTCCATGTGTGTTTGTCTCCACCACGGATCTGCGCATGCGCGGCCGGGGTCGTGACCTCATTCGGGTCAGCTCGGCGGCGATGGCGGCCGGTGAGATAGCCTCTGCCGGGGCCGGCAGGAGCGCCAGCAGCGGCAGGAGCGCGAGCAGCCCGACCACCCGCATGGTGCCGAGCGAGCTTCACCTCTGTGGAGAAGGGGGGGTGGGTGGGTCAGAGGGGTGTGGCAGGGGAACAGGAGGGGGGGGGGGGGCGATAGGGGCAAGGGTGGGTCCGAAGAGTGCAATAGTGTAGCATTGTAGCAAGGATTGGCTAGGCGACTGTGCTGAATGCAGTGCCTAGGGTACGGGGGTACGGGCAGAGAGGGGCAAAAGAAAAACAGATGAGCACGCGGGGTAAAAAGGTCCAAAATCGGACCACACGAAACCAGCACGACAGCATGACAGAGAGATACAGGCGACAACAGGGTATGACGGGGGCACACGAGGTCAGGTGGTACAACAAAGGGGGTGAAGGAGGGGGGGGGGGACGTCACAATGACGCAAGGGGTAGATCAAAATACACTTGAACTGAGCGAATAAAAGGCTTCATTGTGGTTTACAGCAGCCAAGTGAAGAAGGTTTCGTTGCTCACAGAGGCCATACGAAAGCGACGATCGTTCAATTGGCACCTCATAGGCGTAACAGGACACTGCAGAATGACAAGAGCCGTAAGGAGTCTAGTGACCCTTGAACAACATTGAAAATTGAGCCTCAGTGAAGCCTATGAAACGAAGCGGTAGCTGGTGCAGTAGGCGGCGGCCTTTGTTTGACTCCGTTGTGAAATGCAATGACTAGCTGGTGAATGCCGGGTAATGTGAACAGCGCAACTCATCATACGGCAATGGACTACACCAGCATACATACGTCAACCATTTCCTCACTGGACGTCCGCCACTCGCCCATTTGATCACCAGCCCTAGTTCACGTCAACACTTTGATTTCAACAGAGCCCGCTGTAGTTCAACGTTGCAAAATTCACACTCCGTACGACTGCCTTCCCAATAGAGACGAATAATAACAAGTGCCTGTAACTCTCGCGCTCTCCACGTGGGACAGTGTGCACCAGCTGTCCGCACCAGTCGGCACCCTCAGCCCCCCCCCCCCTCCCAACGCCGGCGGGGTCAAGAGGTCGGGCGGCACGTGCGCCCTTGTCGGCGGCACGAGGACTGGACAGATGTTCAAATTGGTGCCTGTCCTAGCCACTTACCAGGGATACCGTAAACTGCAGCATCTGTGCTAGCTTATCAAAACATAAATGATATCGCGGATCACGACCCATTTAACTCACTGCAGTTGTGGATATCGTGAGTTGTATCAAACAATCACCATCAAAATCGTGCCGGCGGTGTTTGCTTGACATGACTGCTACGTGGAAAAATGAGCCACAACAACGATGGACAAGCTGGAAGCGAGTCAGAGCCCAGTTGCAACAGCCGTTTCAACACCTTTGGTGCGGAAAACAGCTTGAAGAAGCAAGCACAGCAACAAAAAAACAACAACAACATTTGCCTGAACGATGACTCTCTTCTGACCGGTAGGATTCACCATGGACCTTGGTAATGGTCAAGATAAACAAGCAACAAACATCGCGTCCCTCCGCTACATCTTATTGATTAATTTTCCTCGCATGACAATATTGAGGAAACCCGACTTAGTCCGCAGTTGCAGACTTGCTATCATTGAGCGGTGTCCAAAGCAAACATCCACGGCAAAATGTACGTTTTTCCTAGGGAAACGATCAGCTTCTGCACAGAGTGTACTCGCGAGCAGGGAAATCACATGGCACTGCTACCAGCAAACGCGGCCGACCGGGCCTCAAAACTCCGTCTGCAGATCTGTTCGGACACGTGGCGTGCTGCTGGCGAGCGCTGCTGGCTGACTTTCCTGTCCCACAGACCGGGACTCGGTGACCCGGAGAGGTAACAGGCTGACTGACAGGTGCAGGCTGGGGCCGAGAGGGTCTCTGCACGGTAGTCGGCAGACAGCTCAGTAGGGTAGACCTACGGTGCCGCACCAGTTACACACAGCCGGCCAGCCGTCATCGTACGATCGACCGCTGCGGGCGCTGCCTCAGAGGCCCTCCGGCAAGAAAAAAGAATGCGAAAGACAAGGTATGAAATCAGTCGTCTCACCCGATAAGGTTCCGAAAGAGAAGTTCTTGTTTATTGGGGCTTTTAGGGAAGAAAAGAAAAGTCAATGGCTCTTTCAGAGCGTGTCAGTTCCAAGCTGCCGTTCTTTTCTTCGGCCGCTACCCAACAAGATAAGAGCTGCCCACTAGTGCACAGCCCGTCAAAAGAACTAACTTTTCACAGAACTCAATGGTAAAGTTAAACATAGCAAGTGAAACGAGCTTTCATGTTTCCCGGCTACAACAGACCTGGCTGAGTAACCCAGGGCGGGGTAACCGTTCTCGAGGGAAACCCGACCCGCACACAATTTCACACGAAGTTTACAAACGCCGTCCCTGCACGCCCATTCCATAGAAGGACGATGTTATATAACGCTAGGACTTCCCACCCGCTCTGCTTGTAACCATGCAAGGTGGGTACATACTCACTGGCTGACTGAGCATGAGTGGCGACAAAACTGCTAAATAAAAATGCCCCAAAGGTTTCCAACAAACTTGTCACAGTTACAATCACATGTCACGCTCAACTATGCACCATGATTCTACAAACACCAGCACTTTTCATCCCAGAGCACGGTAACATTGGTTGTTTTTTGCAACGCACCACATTGTTCGGTCATGCAACGTTCGTCGTTATGTTACGTTACATCAATTGCATGAATGTGCATCGTTCATAGGAAACCAATGGCATGTGGTAGGCTCGGAGTCATAGATGGCCTAACCATGGAATGAAAAAAGAAACGCCCTCGGTGAGGGCGTGGGGCTTTACAGATATCGTTAGGATAGGTAACTTAGCATGAAACACAATTCTAGCAATCCACGCATGACAAAGCGTACTAAACACACCCATCGTAAGTTTATCCAGCCGAGACAGCTCTCGTTACCGAATCTCGACTCGTCCAAAAACAGTAGAAACCCCTCACAATTTTATGAACGTGACGTGACAAGGAAATCGGCCAAGAAGGGCCGAAGAATCGGCCGAAGAAATCGGCTAAAGTAATTTGAAGAGCCCCTTCGGAATGCCTCCAGGAATAAGGTAAATAGTTGGCGGTCATTAAACAGAATGCCCATTGTTTATTGTTCAGCAAGAAGCACAGCTGATGAGCTGACCACAGGTGTAATAAATAAACTGTCAAATCCTCGCGTGATGTTGACGATCAACTTTGCAAACAAGGCATCGCTAAAAGACAAGGGTAGAGTAAGGCACGGTCTTGCCTTCAGATAGCGTCGTTCGCCTCCGGCCTCCACTCACTAATGCAGACGAGCAGTTTGAACCACTGACTAAACGATGTTTATTGTGTTGATGTCATCGCGCTGGCCAGTTGGTCTGGCAGACAGCCGGCCGCCAAGCTCGCTGATAAGTCAGTCGGACTCAGAGACCGGGTGGCGGAGAGCCCGGGAAAACAATGACCAGTCGGTCGGTCGGTAGCCAACCTAGCCAGGCCTCCCTCCCGTACTCAGTGTTTACCAGGGGTAGAGGAGGTATTGCTGCGCCATTCAGGGGTGATGGAGGACAGACCAGTGTCCGATGAGCGAGCAAGTCAGCCGCCTGCAATCACAGCTGCTGATACTGGTACAGCTGCTGCCAGGTATGCACGCAATGCCCTCAGAGTTGAGACTTGAGAGGGACGTCTCACTGACCGTAGCCAGCCGCCCCCAGCTCACACATACTGTCAGGCATGCAGGCAATGCGCTCTGCCGAGCCGACAGAGACGCCTTACTGACCGTAGCCAGCCGCCCTTAGATCGCACCTGCTGCCAGGCATGCAGACAATGACCTCAGAGCCAGGAGGGACGGTCAGCCCACTGAGGCACTGGAGAACACCCCTCTCTCACTTCATCACCCGGGAATGTTCTATTTTCTGCACCCCGCTGTCATCAGCCTCCCGTGCGCCAATAATCGCCCCCTCCGCGCCATTGTCCGGCAGTTCCAGCCCGGCCATTGGCATTCAGTACCGGCACAGGCGAAATGGCCGAGCACGATCGGAGGCGACGGTCTGCCTTCACGGCGATACGGGGGGGGGGGGACAGGGGGCCGTGGGGCGCCCCTGTATCTACCGACCGACACCATTCCTGCACGACACGGGCTCGTTAAATTTATGGAATTTCCCCGATGCTAGCCAGTATTCATGCAAGACTTATTACTGTTTTAACAATCGAGCTGCATCCGCTAAGTGCCTGCTTCAATTCACACGAATTCGCAATAATTCATTTGGACATGTCATGAAAGAAAATATTAATTTTTTGTCATATCTTATATTGAATGGCTGACCTCCAGTGCCCATATCCTGATGTTGAAGGATTCTTTATTGCCAGCTAAATTAACAGGCATAGCACCGAGTCACCTCGCCACAAACCTGGACCGTTCGGGCCGAGTCATTGACAAACGAGTCACCCGCGCCCTCTCCAGAGGAAGCTGCTTGCTATCTGTAGATATAGATAGGTTGCAGACGTGTGTGTATGGACACAAGTCAACTGCCGATAGCACGGGTCCAAGCCAATCGCCCGTAAGTTACACGGTCTCATACCTGCTAGGCTTATCTACCATTTAACCAAGTGTTCAAAACATATTCATGTTCAAAAGATACAATGTTATTCATGTTCACAAATTGACCATCCCGGCAAAACCTTCTAATCTATCAATTATTTTTTCGGGTCCCTTTAATGCAAACTCTTCATCATTTGAATCCATCAAATCCACCACCAACCCACCATTTCAGTTAAAACTCACTGACGCTGGTAACGGCATTATTATTGCCGCTGACACACTGGCTGGCACCTTGCCCAGGGGCAAGGTGCCACTCAGTACTTGAGGGCCGCTCAAGTGAGGTATCATCCCCTCCCCACGCCACCGTCTGGCACGAGCTGACGGCATCTACATCCGGTCCCTGCTGAGCAAATAAGTGACGTGAAGGATAGCACCTTTCTCCAATGCTAATCACACACAGGGACGTTATATATTAAAGCCGCCTACGTCACATTTTCCATAATGGAGCTGTCTATAATATCTGCAGAATTCAACACCATCCATTGATGACAGATGTACCATGTTGAGCTCAGACTTAGCCTAGTCCCGCGTTCGTCGGACTGGCTGCATGTCCCTGACACACCGGCACGGCTACTATTGTTAGTGCGGGCGGACCACTGTCTGCTAACCATCCCCCGCGGTCACAGACTGATTGATTTATCGCCGAGTTACACCGCTATCTGCGGTCCGAGGCGCGGACTCACCGACACGTGCGGTGGTGGGGAGGACAAGAAAATACCACAACACACGGCGAGAGGCCCATCTGACTATTATCCGAATAATCAGTCATGCAACTGTAAGTGACGGATATTTTTATCATGCTTTAAAAATGATATGGTAATAATTGTTACGAATTAAGGGTGATATCGGAAGGCGTCGCTCAAATTGCACACAGCAAGGTCAAGCTGCAAATTTCAACAATGCTAAACCAAAACTTTAAAAGTGGTTAACCCTGAATAGCGGACGTTCCGAACAATCTCAATAAACGTCTCGGGAAAAAATATGAACAATGGGCCTGTCCAGTGCCCGCGACGCTAGCTTGTCCTGTGGACAGGGAAAAGCGGACATCAGCCCCTAAGAAACAGACATTGTCACCGACATGCGACTCTGCCCTGCCCGTGTCCACCCACAATCGACAGGTAAATCACGCGGAAGGTGAGACTGGGACTCTCCTCAACTCGGCCCAGAAACACGGAGGTATATCGCGGAAACATTAGAAAGGGGAAGGTTGTACCCGACAGGCCCGACATTACATCCAGCTGCGAGCGGAAGACCCCCGAGGGCTCTCTCAGCTGAACATGTATGAGTTACGCATGAGAGGCTCTAACCAACGACGGGCTTGTAGAATGTAGATCCATGGGTTACCCTCGATCTGTCTACGCATGGTTCTGTAGGACAGAGCGACAGCCTACCCTGTCATAGCGTAAGTTATTCTCCCACACACCACGAAAGTTCGTGGTACTTCAGTCACCAATCACCATGCACCGTTTCTCTCTGTAATGCTGACTGAATCTCCCCCTGGTGAAAAGTCATGCGACGAAACAAGTCAGCAAACGCGCTGTGACCTTCACACCACCATGCCAAATGAACGAGTGTTGGTTGGTGACTCGGTCTCTCTTTCATCACATCACACCAACAGTCCACACGGCAGTCGGCAGTCACTGCCGTATGGACTGTGGACTGTGGGCGCCAACCACTGTGGGCGGGTGGCGATTTGATACGAGCACACGGGTCTGGCACTGAACATTACACCACTTTGGCGACGATCGGCCGTTCAGCAACTGAGCGGAACGATTCCCGGATGAAAAGTCAAAACGTTAAAAGTAAACGGATAAAAAGTCAAAGGACATAAAGTCAACAGACAGAAAGTCAACATCGCAAGAAGTCAAAGGACAAAATGTCAAATGAACAAAAAGTCAACCTGCCAAAAAGTCAACACGCCAGAAGTCAACAAGCTAAAAGTCAACACGCAAGAAGTCAAAAGACATAATGTCGAAGAGACAAAAAGCCGACATGTCAAAAAGTCAACGCGCTAAAAGTCAACACGCTAAAAGTCAACACGCATAAAGTCAACACGCAAAATGTCAACGCGCAAAAAGTCAACACGCAAAAAGTCAAGACGCTAAAAGTCAACACGCCTAAAAGTCAACCCGCTAAAAGTCAACACGCGAAAGGTCAACATGCTAAAAGTCAACAGGCTAAAAGTCAACATGCTTAAAAGTCAACACGCTAAAAGTTAACACACAAAAAGTCAAGTTCAAGCAAATAGTTCATAGGTGGGCGAAAAGTTGATGCGCAAAATGTAGTCAACAGCAAAAAGTAGTCTTTAACAGCAGTCGTTAACTAAGTCGGTACAAGTACGCCGCAGCCCGCGTCTCCGGTCGGCGACTGACCCGCGCCGGGCCACCTGATCCCCGGCCGCCGCCCGCTGGGCGCCGGCTGCACCGCATAGCGCGTCTCGGCGCGTCCCCGTGCGTGCCCCGACACTACCGATAAGAACGCTCCTACCTATTTTTACTTTGCTTTAAAAAGTATATTGGGAATGTGAACTTATCTATATAAAGTTAGCGTACTGTGCCTGCTGGTGGCGGGGGGGGGGGCAGTTCCGATAAGGAGACGTAGGGCGGAGGCGAAGATGAAGGAGAGGGACAGTAACTGGTGGCCACAATGCGCTATACTTGTCACCTCTCTTTGGACGTCACAGCTCCGAGGTCCTAAAAAAATTGTGTTTTTAGCAATCGCATCTCGATAACTTAATTGACCTATACATTTCGATGAAAATTGGGCTCCCACCTCGAAAGTCAGTAACTTTCGATGAAAATTGGTCACCTTAATTGTATGCAGTCCGTGAATATTAACAGGTTGTTGTATGTTGATACTGATATGAGCGTTCCTTTCAAGGCAGAACAATCCAACAATCACACAATTGCCTCTCGTTCCAACTTCCACCTATCTTAAAGAAACGACGCGCTTTACTATTGTACCAATTGTACCATACAATACGCTTGAACTATAATAAAAGTGTGAAATCGCTTATAGAGCCCGTGACGAAATCAATTGATGAGAAACGTCCCCCTACACAATATAGGAAATTTGAACAAGCGAACTTTTCGTATCGATTACATTCCGGGTTACTATATTTGTTGAAATAATTCCAGTAAACTGCGCCTGGGACAGCCAGTTGTCTCGAAGGATCATGTAACGCCGCCTCATGACAACCTTACCATGCGAGCGAGCTCCCACCTAGCACGTAAGTGTCAACGGTTGTGTGTCAGATTTCAGCCAAGCATGCCCGTGTGACCAGCTGAGTCGCGGTTGCGGGCCATGGGAATCCCCATCAGTCGCGCAATGGGGGCAGTCTCGCTTCAATGTCCAATGATGCAGGTTATACATTGTGCAGCATCCTGCTTAATTGTGTACAGCTGTTTGTAAATGTTATCTCATGTATGTAATGACTGATGATCCAGGGGTCATTGACTTTGTCTCTTTGACTTGTCCTTTTCAGTTTTTGGATTTTGGATTTTTTCCTTTGGATTTTTCGTAATTTGACTTTATGTCCTGTTGACTTTTCGTCTTTTGACCTTTTGTCCTCTTCACTTTTTGTCCTTTTGACTTTTTGTCCCTTTGATTTTTTGTCCTTTTGACTTTTTGGACTTTGACTATATGTCTTTTTGACTTTTTGACCTTTTGACTTTTTATTTTGACTTCATGCCCGATTGACTTGTTGTTTTTTGACTTTTTGTCCTTTTGGTTTTTTGGATTTTGACTTTATGTCCTGTTTACCTTTTGTCTTTCGACTTTTGTCCTTTTTACTTTTTGGCAATTTGACTTTTTGCCGTTTTTACTTTTTGTCTTTTGACCTTATGTCCATTTGACTTTTTGTCTGTTGACTTCTATGCTAGTTGACTTTTTGTTCACTGACTTTTTGGCAATTTCACTTTTTATCTTTTGACGTTTTATCCTTTTTGACTTTTTGCCTTTTGACTTTCCTCTTTGTTGACCTTTTACCTGTTGACTTTTAAGATTTTTGACTTCTTGCTTTTGACGTAATGTCTGTTGACTTATCATCCTTTTACCTTTTATCATTTGACTTTTTGTCCGGAACCCGAGCGGAACGGAGGAGCGATTCCCATGGTGGTTGCGATTCGCTTCCGCTGTCTCCTGTTTATCCCTGTTCGCCCTTTACCGCATTCGTTCATGGCTATGACGCAGCAGATACGGAATCAACATACCTATTGCGAAATTAACAAACGAGGTGAGGGCTGGCATGGAGCAGAATGAGGCGCCTGTTTGCGCCCCTAGCACAGTGTATAGCCAAGGGCGGAGAGTGGAACAAGTCGATCGGTTGTAGAAGGCGACTATACAATGCGACGAGTTCACATATCGGTGCGGAATTCTTTCTCTTCCTGTTTCCTCGTCTTGTGTTCTAGCTAAACAACAGCACCTAGCCATGTGAACATAAAACACCGCAGGACTACACCCACCCTCCAAACCGGACTGTGACAGACCGGCCCAATAGCCACCTGAATCAGCCCGTATCACCTGAATCGCGTGTCACATGGTGTAGATTGCGAGCCAAACTGAGGTGAGGGGTCGGCCCAGCCGGCCGCGGTGGGCACTAAAACACAGCGGGACGGCGCCCAATTACCGGCCAGCTGTGCGTATAGCCCTGCACCGCTCCGGGCGGCGACTCGGCTGGGAAACTCTGCCGCCACACACCGCACCGGCCGGCCCCACAATCTCGGAGGCGGTATTTGAAGTATGAACGTTATCAAGGAAAGGCGAACGTATATCGCGTGATGTCAATTTAAACACGCAAGACATCTTACATGATTTGTAACGGTGTTTTGTATGATTGTAATGTTAAATGATTTTAGCAGAATCTATCCATTCAGGTACCGTTCCATTCAAGGGGCCTATGAATAGGCACATAAAAGGAACATGTCCGACTCCCTATTATGCTTGGTTTTACTGGCAAATCCCTTGCCCCTTCGCAAAAAAAAAACTGACGTCAAGAAACGTAACTTGACCTTATTGACATGATTTAGACTATACATTATATCCCTGGGTCTGAACTGGAAGTATGTGCTCCTACGGCCTACGTCGAGAAACCTCCCGTGAGACTCAGCACCAGTAGTCCAGTCTGTACTGCACAGGCCGGGCCGAACCGCCCCCGGGTGAACCGACGGCAGACATTTGGGCGGTGCGCCTCGAATCGACGGCGCCAGTTCACTCTCCAGCAGCGGCCACTCACCCCTCAGATCGATACGTCCTCGTCGCGGCGTGCCGTCTGAACCGGGCTCAACGGACCGGCCACAGACAGACAGACGACTGGGGTGAGCGGTTGACACAGCTCTGCTATACAATCAGCTGACGGTGTGCGAGCCGCGTGTGTAGTCTGTCCCCACGGCACCACACTCCTTCACCGCTGGCAGTCCGCCGCCGACTGACGGCCGGCCTGCCGCCGCCGCCGACCGCGTATTCTGGGCCGCCGGCTGTGACCCCCCCCCCCCTCCCCGTCCCAGATGGGGAGAGGGCTGACGCACGGCGGCGCAGGGGCATCCCAGATTGGCGGCCGAACGGCGATCGCGCAGGAGTCGGTGGCGGATGCGGGGGGGGGGGGCGGGGGCCTCATAATTGGTAGCCGAGTGAAGCCAATACGCGTGCCTTATGTAAAACGAGCCCAACCAAAGTCAGAGCTGATGTTTCAAATAAAACGCGATCACCAATATGTGTCGTTGTTGAAGAATATTGGTGGCACTATTTACAGCTATAAAACCCTGGTTGTTGCTTACAGTCTTGACTTCGATTGTTCTATCGGGGAACTCCGAGCTGTGAGTAGAATATAAAGCCAAACTTCATCGAGCCGGTAAAGCTCGAAGTCGACACGGTCTGTTCCACAGACCAACCGACTGCGACTGCTCGTACCATTGTAATGAAACCATTACCCGAATCACTAGCCTTCAGTCTGAAATTGCAATTACCACAGTATCTCGATCGCTGATTGGGCCCACAGAAAAAAAAAACAGCCAAGGAGGCAACAGGTCAAACCAGCTTTTAAAACGCACCCTTCCAACTACAAGATTATCAGACGCGGGCTGCCGCCGCTGGGCAAAGAGCTGTAACTTCAGAAGCCATCGTCGTCCAGTTTCCTTTCCCATTCTATGATCAGATATCGGAATCGTAGGCATATTGACCCAAAATGCATGCAAAATGTACCTACAAGCTACGACTACCCACTTTCGGGCAAAAGGGAATAAATTATAAAATGCACTTCCCATCATGAAAATAAAAGCACTTTATACGACTTATCAGAAGACTAGAGAACAAATGAATTTTTACTACATGGTGCATGGTGGAGTGAAAAGGCAAAACAGGTGATGGAAAAGGGCTGCGGACCGTGCGGACTTGGAGCCGGGCGCATGGAGCTTGATGTTGGACCGTAACTAAGTGACCGTATGGGACGCACAGGGCCCTGGGATGTGCGCCAGCGCAGCGGCCGGGTGACACTGTTGTACTTACGAGCTGAGCGGCCAGAGTCGATCACTGTATGTTTGTGTGTGTATGTCACAAATGACTGTCCGTCACCCTACCGTCGCGGGAGGCAGCGACTGTCGCGTGTCGCATGTCACCACCTCCATCTGTCATAACATCCAGAAACGGCAGTACGATCACCCGTTCCTCACAGATCTCAAACAGAGCGATCCAGGCCAGCGATGACTATGAGGTAAACGGAGTCGGAGTCGGAGTCGGAGTTGGAGTGAAAGCCACCAAAAATCCAGCGACTTCGCAGTTCTGCCAGGGCTGCGGAATCGCAGTCGGAGTAGGTCGTAGTCTACAGTTTTCCCTGGAGTCGGAGTCGGAGTCGGAGTTGGAAGCTGGAGTCGGAGTCGGTACCTACCAGTCATCGAAAATCCATCAACTCTGCAGTCAACTGGTCCCTATTCCTAATACAACGCTTCAGGTCAAACGTACCATCCAGAATAGAGATGCCCTTTTTGAACCCGCAAACCCGCTTTCTGCGGGTTTTCAAAACCCGCAGGGTTTTTGGCGGGTTCGAGAAGCAAAACTTGTCGTGTGGCGGGTATTTGGCGGTCAGACTTTAGAACCTATAAATTTATTTTTATTTTTTTTTTAGATGCAAAACACAATGCCAAGTGCATTTGCTCAGGTTAACAATACACTATTCATCAAAACAACTTTTAAAACAGAACCAAATATAAAAATATATCAAGGAAGCACATTTCAAATGCAAAACTGAAAACAACCAGCAATAGCATCCACAGTCTAGCAATGACCAAACCAGGGTACAAACAACAAACTACAAAGCATAAATAAATGCTGATGAAAGCATTCAATAAACATAAAATAACCTGAAAGCAAACTTATAGGAAGCTGAACTGAAGTCTATGTGCAGTGTGCACTAGATATACATTATGGAAGAACCCAGACTAAAATGAGATGTTGATGTTGAAAATCAGAGCAAATGCCACATGTTACTTTATTTGCGTCTGGTCGGCATAAAAAGAGCTAAACAAAATTTGATGCAAATTCATTGATTACCTAATACCTATCCTACTCTATGTTCTGTCCCACCCTATATTGATATTACGAAAACAACACACCAATTACCTGCAATTACCCTTACAAAAAATAAAAATATTGACTGGCATGCGGCCCAAACATAACGCAATACAATACTGGCGCACTTTCGACATTCTGACAAGGATTGGCATTTGACTGCGTCAATTTTGGTCTCTGAGGCGAAAGAAAGCTGTCATTGATGACGCAATAATAATTTTACAATCAGTTTTTTTCCGTCTTGGTTTTTGAATACCTCAAAATAGCAGTTATACATGTTACAAAACCACGTAGCTGGTCGCATTTCTTTTGTCTTTTTACTTTCTTATCATTTGTATGCCGATTGCCGAGAGAGGATCAGCCGGAGAGCATTACCAAGACCAACTATAAAATTATTACATTTTATTTAGTATTTACTGTCTCTTTATTTCCTAACCGGTGATTAACCTCTGAATTGTAAAACTTTAGCTGTTGTGTAAAATAATATTATCAGAATGGCACATTAATATGCATTATACAACGGTGTTTTCGCAACAAGTTCGCACTAACTACGGCTGCAATAATTTAGTCGCTGCAACATTCCTTGCAATCAGCTGTTGGTGACGCTTCTGACGCATGTTTCCAAAAATGCGTGGTTCATTGGTTAGTTGGTTTTTGCTGGGCTTTTGCATGATTTGTTTTATGTGTAGATCGACTGGATACGCATTATTCAGTACCTATTCACCGTGTCACTATTTATTTTTAACTGGAAATCGCATATCTTTTTATATCAACATTCATTTTGATAACAGTATCATTCCAGAAGCCTAACATTGAGAGGAACCAGAGTGAAATTTTGATCCTCAGCCAATGCTGAAGGGTAAGGTGAGAGAAAGTTTACTGAATTCTTTTCAGAAAGGAATTTCAAATGTATTGATGCATTATTCGTTTTCCATTAACCAGTGTGCACTTCCTGAGGACATAGCATAGCAATTTCAAGTCCTTACTATTTGTTTGGCTGTCTTTTTCTGCACAACAATGAAGCAAGGAAGGTTTATATAGCTCTAGCATTGACCCAGCTGTATTTTTTCCTTGCAAAGGCAGGTTTTTAAAATTGCGGGTTTTTTGCGGGTTCGGCTCAGCCAAAATCAGCTTGCGGGTAGTTGTGGTTGGGCAAGGGTTAGCTGCGGGGCGGGGCGGGTAATGAAATTGCAAATTTGGTGCATCTCTAATCCAGAACCTCAGTTTTCACGGCAGATTTAACAACACTTATATTATCTCAGAAGGTGGAGCGTTAGTCACGTCCCGAAAAACTGTTCTGATCGTGATTTGATTTATCTTCATCAGCAGCTATAATTATCGATTTCTTCGA
>NW_024881910.1:425000-485000 GCF_019059575.1 Amphibalanus amphitrite | reverse complement strand
TTGTGATCATGAAGATGTTGATGTCTTCGAAAGCTTAAGGAATTTAATTTTGTATACATGTTATGTCTGAAACCTTTGCCAATATAATCGGACAATTATCAACATGGGCGTCGAAACCGGGGGGGACGGGGGGGACGCGTCCCCCCCAATCACGACATCCGGGGGGGACGTCCCCCCATAAAAATCATAGATAATTTTGAAAAAAAATTGCCATTTCCAGTGGTTATTCATAATCACAACACATACACACACAACAAAAAATGAAAACATACACGTAAAAATGAAGCGTTCATAAAAACGTTAAGGGTGGTTGGTCGGCTCGACGGTACAAGTATACACTATACATATTTGTAAAGACTACAGAGTTTCGCCGCCCGGATCCGTCCGCCGGAGGAGGCCGTCGGCCGTTGCTAGGCAACGCCGCCCCGCTTGGGCAGAGAACAGCTGACCAGGGAAGAGAAGGAGCGGAGCAGAGCGGAGGGAGCTCCTGGCGCAGCCGGCGGGGGGTCTGCCCACTGTAAACGTTCTACTGCTGCTGAGTGCTGGTTGCTGCTGCCGGTTGGACTGTGGCCGAATTCTGATAACCGTGGATAGTGGTTGATATTTTGGTACCTGGCAGAGGAACGAGTGGCAAGATGAAGCGACAGAAGAAAATTGACAGCTTTTTCGTCGCAAAACGGTAAGAAAATTGAAGGGGTAACCCTCGGATGTGTCGGCTGGGTGGATAGGGGGCTGGGCGAGGGGGGGGGGCACCCTCGATTTTTCGCGAATAACTCGCGCAAAAAGCGGACGATCGCGACGAAACGTTCATTACCTTCGAGTTTATCAATTTCACACCTACTCTGAAAATTTCATGTGACCCAAATGACCTTTGACCTGTGACCTATTTCTCGAGACCATGTTTGGCCGGATTCGCGATTCAGCGTGTGTCAGCTCACATTATCCGCGCGTTTCCAGTCTTTTTGCAATTGTAAACGTCCAAACATGTGATATGATGTTCGTCCCGTGCATTACGGTGGGTGCCAAGGTCACCCGAAGGTCATTGACCTTTGATGACGTCAGTTCACTTTTTCGAGTTTTACATGTTTCTAGAGTAGTTTTTCGGGTTGATTACGAATTCAGCATCCATTTGAACATTTACGAAGTAGTTTTAGTGCCTTCGTAACATGTTACGACGCCGTCAGTGGTAGTTGACACCTACTATGGATAGTCGGCAGGACGCCTACTGGTTGACCTTACCTAACTTGACCCGACCGGCCTAAATGCATGAAGACACCATCCGTGATCAAAACTTACATGAAATACGTGATCAGCATCCCGAAAGCTCCCATAACAGCTTCACTTTACGAATCTCTAGCAGGTCCTAATTTTCACGACCGGTCATTGACCTGACCTGGAAGGTCAGTAAATGACCTAGGACCTTATAGTTGGGTATCTTTGGCTTCCTCTCGTCACGGGTAATAGCTACGCTCGTTCTTTTTGTGAAGCTTTACCTCGATTATAAGCCGAACGGTCTGGGTCCCATCGTCTTTCCCCTTCCCCGCATACTGATACGTGTGCGGCTGCGCAAATGACCATTATGGGCGGCGTCTGACCCGTTTTTCTTCAAAACACCAACAACTTTAGCCCCAGCCCCTAGTTCAGAACAAAATGTGACATTTCCGGCGGCTCCGATACAGCTGTACCTAACACGTTCTTGTTAAATAGATGTGGGTGTTTTGTGTTAAATCTCACAATCATTAATTTCCGGATATGTGCCTATATGCTGGGTTCCAATTCTTTCCAGTTCTGCTCCATCTTCCGCTGTCCAGGAGCCTGTCTCCTCCTCCGTCGCAGAGCTGCCTGCCTCTGCCTCCGTCGCAGAGCCGCCTGCCTCTGCCTCCTCCGCCGCAGATCCGCCTGCCTCTGCCTCCTCCGCCGGAGAGCCGCCTGCCTCTGCCTCCTCCGTCGCAGAGCCGCCGGCGTCTGCCTCCTCCGCCGCAGATCCGCCTGCCTCTGCCTCCTCCGCCGGAGAGCCGCCTGCCTCTGCCTCCTCCGTCGCAGATCCGCCTGCCTCTGCCTCCTCCGTCGCAGAGCCGCCTGCCTCTGCCTCCTCCGTCGCAGAGCCGCCGGCGTCTGCCTCCTCCGCCGCAGATCCGCCTGCCTCTGCCTCCTCCGCCGGAGAGCCGCCTGCCTCTGCCTCCTCCGTCGCAGATCCGCCTGCCTCTGCCTCCTCCGTCGCAGAGCCGCCTGCCTCTGCCTCCTCCGTCGCAGAGCCGCCGGCGTCTGCCTCCTCCATCGCAGAGCCGCCTGCCTCTGCCGCGATATCCACTTCTGGGCACCAGAGCACACGTGAGTACAAGTAGAATCCTTCCGATACACAAATATTTCACCCGAATGCGAATGATTAAGCACTTTTATACCTTTTACACTCTTTTGGACGGTGCACTGAAAGAGTTTTGCGTGATGTTTCCGTTTTCGTCTAATGGTCGCCTAATATTTAAATTTATTTTTTTCACAGGGTAAATAAAAAGAACCGATAATACGCGATAAACCGTATCGGTGCCAAAACTGTTTTACAAACAAAACTGTTTCCCCCTGCCCCCAGCACTCTCCACTTCTGTTTTCCATCCCTGTTTTTCAATCAATTTGTTATCCCACGTTCCCTCATACATTGTATTCCTGCTCTCAACAGCTCTCTCGCCAAGTCCATCTCCCGGCCCGTCTGGTTCCTGCGATCCGTCACCATGGCGCGTCCCGGATATGGACACCCCAAATCAGCCCCCGGGGAAATCCATCCCGAAACAAGATCTCGGTGGACGGAAGCTGTCGTTCATGGATCACTGGTACACTCTGCATCCTTGGATCCACTTCTGCCCCACTCGAGGGAAGGTGCTGTGTTTCCACTGCGCCCGGGCCAACGCGCTGAGCAGTAGTGTCCCGGCGAAAGAAAAAGCGTTCATCACCGAAGGCTTCAGCAATTGGAAAAAGGCACTGCAGAGATTTTCACAGCACGCGCGCTCCGAGCATCATCTGCGTAGCCTGCCACCCTCACGCAACTCTATCACAGGAGTAATAGAAACAGCTGACGCCAAGCAGCAGGAAGTCAACAGGGCAAACCTCATGAAGGTCATCACGAGCATCATATACTTGGCCAGACAGGGTCTGGCGTTGAGGGGTCATGGAAATGACGACGGCAACCTCATCGAACTGCTCAAACTCCGAGCATGCGACAGCGAAGAGCTGGAGCAGTGGCTACGGAGAAAGGAACGCTATCTGCACCAGGACACGCAGAACGAGATACTTCAGCTCGTCAGTCATGAAGTTCTCCGCAACATCATATCGGGCATGCGCGACGCCGTGGATGGCGAAGTACCCGACGTGCCGCCCTTCTCGGTGATAGTTGACGGCACACAGGACATCAGCGGTAACGAGCAACAGTCGATTTGCGTGCGATATGTGGACAATAGGGGTACCCATTTTTCCCGATTTTGGAAATTTGAGGGTGGGGGTGGTTTTTCCCATTATTTCGCGGCTCCTGATTCCAATGATGCCAAAAATATTGAAATCAAAGGTGGTTTAGGGGTCGCGAATTGAGATTGAAATTTGCGTATTTACCTATAAATATGCCTATTTTACGCTGATAGTAAATCGCACCAAAGGCAAACTTTTTGTTTGAAAGTCGGGTAAAGGGGTCATTGAGCGCTCCTTTTTCATCCAGATCGATGTGCTCCATCACGTGGTTCCGGTTTAATGCCTTACTAGCGATCAATGCAAGTCGATATTGCAACATTTGGTGAAAAGCGCCGTGATGTTTTGCTCCTGTTGTTGGTATCATTCTGGTCGGCGTGTAATCATTTTTGATATCTTCTGCCTTCATGTGACCTTTGGTGACCTTTGGTATTGGTGACCTTTGATGGCCTGTGAGGTCAAACTTAAATATGACGTTTCAGTTGCCACATCTCAGTTCGTGACAGGCTTTTTGTGTCCATACAATTAAAGTTTCCGCAAATTAGCTCAGGATACATCTCACAAGTTATGGCTCCGAATGGACTTCAAACCATGTAATTCAAAAACGATCAAACCATTTTGACCGTATACTTCCACAAGACACGCCGTCCTGATCGCTGACCACAGGCGGCGGAACGGGGAGGGCACCGGGGCACCGTGCCCCCCTTTGATTTTGGCACTTTAACATTAGCCCTAGGGGCGTTGCATGGAAAGAATGGGACCAAAAGTCGGCAGTGCCCCCCTTAATTGAAGGTGTTCCACCGCTACTGTCGCTGACGGCTACGATGAGACACGTATGAGACAACGTAGAATAAATCTGGGTGTTCTACCCAAAAATATCAACTTCTAATCCAAAAACATAAACTCCAAAGCGTCGATTCTTTCCATGCCTACCAACCATGTACCTACTATTCCATTTATTCAGTGGGGACAGATACCAGTACACGTCTTAAGTGTAAGAGTTTCCGATACAATGCACATTGCACATCATTTACGACTTTGCATTTTCGACCACGGGCGACTAGCCATGCGCTGATACGTGCATAGCTGATAAGTGACGAAGACCTTTCACAGCTCCTTGCTTAGATCACCTGTGATCTGAGGTAATTGGCGTCTGAATCTGAAGAACCTAATGAAGCAGATTTTCATCCTGCATGGGCCGTATGGTGGTAACCAGGACGCGGCGTCATATAAAGGAGTGTGCGTGCAGAGGCTGAAGACGAGGAGAACTAGGTCCGCCACCTACGGTCCATGGCCCACCCAACGTGTCGGCCCCGGCAATGCCAGGAGTCAGTAAACGGATCTGCCTCGGAGTTGGCTGAGTCGTTTAGACTTGGCACCTTCCTAATTTCCAGCTTTAGGCAATGCCATTCGACTTCAGTTCAGCACCATCTGAGGGTTTGGACTGGGCCTGTAGAGTGCAGCGTAAGGTCCGTTATCTTGCAAGGATGCTGCTGGCAGCGGCCATCACCAGGCACTAGTTCCATGACATGATACCTGCACCCGTCTCAAGTCAACAATGTGTCAACAGTCTGAACAAAAGTCTGTATGTGGGTGTGGGTGTTTGTGGGAGAGGGGCAAAGCTACACTCATACAGCAGTCACCCAACGGCGCGGTGGTGTAAAGCTTGCGCCCCTCCCTCAGCCGTGTCTGCAACTCCGGGACTATAGGGGAGGTCGGTTAGCGAATTGGCAAGGTCATGCATACCGGCATAGCTTCAGTGCTGTTTTCATCTCGTTAAAGATATAAATAGGCCATTAACAACTTATTTATCTACTTCATGCCATATTTCCGTTACAATATACGACAAACGAGTTATATCGTCACATCCGTAACGGCTTTTAATGCCCCTCCCACCCAGATTGTGTCAATATTCATTGTTTACGTCCTGGGGTTCAGTCATTTCTTTTGCTGAATAAGACGACTCATTGAAAACTAAATGGTCCAATGAGAAAGCTTCGATCACTGATTTGAGCCCTCTGACTACATAGCCAGTCGTTCTAAGAGTTACGGTCTTGTGTATATGTGGGTTCTAATGACGGTCTAAGCCACAGTGAGTGTAAATGAGCATATGCTGTTCATTGACCAAAATGATATTTTTGGTGCTCCCTTTTACCGCTGCACGTCGAATATACCTACAACTAAAGCAATGTTTCACGGTGTCCAACAGTCATTAATACCACTGCAACACATTCAGGCTTTGCGCATTTATATCCATTATCCATTCATATGAAGTCATTTTTCCAAGTAAAATTAAAACTTCCAATGCAAGCTCGCGATCCCTAAAAGTGGTCTGATATCGTTATTTCTGTCACTGCTAGATCCAGAACGGAGCAAATAATGATAAAATCGACCCCAAACCGTTGGCATGGTAACTTTGTCCCAACATAAAATAATGTTAATTTGGTCGATTTTCCGCTAAAATTGACCTTTTCATTTTGAATACCTACGTGACCTCAAGAAATAGTTTGGTTTCGTTATTTTTGGCACAGATAGAATCAGATCGGACCAAATAATGGGAAAATTGACTCCCACCTGTTAGCATGGTAACCTTGTTCCAAAATAAAATAGCATTAATTTCGTCGATTTTTCACTAAAACTGGCATTTTTATTTTGAATTCGCGACCCCTAGAAATCGTTTGATTTCGCTATTTTTGGCACAGATGGAATCAGAATAGACCAAATAATGGGAAAATCCACCCCCACCTAAAATTTGAAAAAATGACCCAAAAATGGGTACCCCTAGTGGACAAGGATTTCAATGTGCAAGAAGAATTTCTGGGATTCTACCAAGCTCAGTCAACGACTGGCGCCGACCTATCCCGGTTGATTGAAGATGCCCTCAGGCGTCTAAACCTACCTCTGACTCACCTTCGAGGTCTGGCGTTCGATGGGGCCGCGAACATGGCTGGATGTGTTCGGGGAGTACAGGCCATTCTCCGCGAAAAACAACCCAAGGCCCTCTTTGTGCACTGCGGCGCGCATTGCGTGAACCTTGCAGCCAAGGAAAGCTGTGACGTCTCGACCATGCTCCGGAACGCTCTGTACACCATCAACGAGGTGGGTCGACTGTTCGCCGAGTCATTGAAGTTCCGAGAGAAGTTCGCTGAACTTTGCGTGTGCGAAAACGAATCGCCGAAGAAGCTGCGGCCACTGTGTCCTACACGGTGGACAGTGCGACTCCAGGCTGTGGACGCCGCTCTCGACCGCTACGACGAGGTACTGAGCACTGTGGAAGAGCTGGGTGCCGGCCGTACTCATGTAGCAGCGAGAGCCGCTGGTCTACACGCGCAGCTGCGAAAAAAATCAACTCTTCTGGCGCTGCACATGGCGCGTGTGGTACTGGCGCCACTGGATCGCCTAAACAGGGCCGCCCAGGGCTCGCGCTGCACGGTATCACAGCTGATGAGCAGCGTCCGGCTCACCAAGGAGCTCCTGCAGGCTGAGCGTGACAACGCCGACCACACGATCCAGGGGCTTTTGCGAAAGGTGGAGGCGTCCAGCTGTGATGCTCCCATGACGCTGCCTCGCCAGAAGCGCGTCCCAGCCCGGTTTGCGGGGGCCGGAGAGCAGCACCACGCCGAGGACCTGCCCCAGTACCTGCGGGAACAGCTGCTGCTGGCGATAGACTCGGCCTGCACGCAACTGTCGGACCGCTTCGACCAGGAGGGCGTCCGGGAACACGGCAAGGTTGAGAAGGCACTGTTGTCTTCCCTGAACGTGAAGGAACTGGACCAACTTTTCCAGGAGAGTCCATGGAGGGAAGATATATCTGTCGCCGACCTGGCACCGCAGCTGCAGGTGCTGTTTAAGAACAACCGTCCGGAGAATTTGGACGCAGCGAAAGCTACGGTGGCTGACCTTGAGGAGAGCGCGCGGGCCATGTTTCCGGACGCAGTGAAGCTGGTCCGACTCCTGCTTACTCTTCCCGCGTCGTCTGCGACCGCTGAGAGGAGCTTCAGTGCCCTCCGTCGACTGAAGACGTGGCTGCGCTCCACGATGGGTCAGGCGCGGCTGAACGCTGTGGCCGTCTGCCACGTTCATCGGGACCGGGTGGCCACTGTGAACGCCGACCGAGTGGCGGCCGCGTTCATCAGTCTCAACGCCCGCCGGGAGCGTGTGTTTGGCCGGGTGTAGAGTATGGACCGTAGTGGTAAAGTGGGAGTAGAGTTCGTGGTCGAACACGGCTGTTGATTCTTTTGGTGATCAAAGGAAACTTAAGGTACCTTGTATTCTCAAAGCAGTTTGGCATTGTTTCCAATCATCTTTACCACGCGCATCTTACTGGGCCGCGGGGAACGTACTTGCTGACGCTGATATTTCTGAAAATGTCACTGCGAAGCCTGAACAATATATATCAGACACTCTGCTCTGCCTTTTCTGGACAAATACCGATAGTTAGAGCCACCAATGTTTTTGACTTATAATTCCCTTGTTATCTTCCCATCACAGTGATAAGACCGAATGGAGCAAAATGACGTACCTACCTACCTATCACTAGGCATTTTTTTTACACGTCTTTCCACTGATCCGTCATCAAAGAGACGGCTAAAATGCGTCCCCCCCTGTCAGAAATGTGTGGCGACGCCCCTGATTATCAACATCTCTCAAGAAAACGATCCGAAAATACGAACACACAAATCGGAAGCTCATAAAAGCAGAATTCGCACTACGGTTCAATGAACAATATATATATATATATATATATATATATATATATATATATATATATATATATATATATATATATATATATATATATATATTATTGGTGCCAATCGGAATTTCTTTTCTTGGAATTCCAATTTTTGTCCAATTCCAATTTGGAATTTGGACGGAATTCTTAACATTTTTTTGGAAATTAATCGGAACACAAGGCCTTTAAAATTTAAAATTTTTAAACGGAGGCCTTTAAAACGCTTTTAAACACTTTTAAAATTTACGCAAAAAATGCAAAAATCGTTAAAAATTGGAATAGCCCCCGCTTTGGACAAAATTGGAAATTTACTTGGCAATTTCTTGGAATTGGATCGGAATTGGAATTGAAATTTCATGAAATTGGCACCACTAATATATATATATATATATATAAATAGAATGTGCCTTCCATCTCAATCTTATTCCATTTCAGGAAGTCCAGAACATTTTCAAAATGTATAACTACAAACCTCTGAATTAGTCTCATGATGATAATAGGCATCACAAATCCATAGCCTCCACCACTGATAAGGCTGAGATTGTTTGGTGGATATCAGGCTGTAATTTGTATTTGAGCAATAATCGCCACACAATTTGTATGTGGATCGCTCTTAAATGTAAATACAAATACAAATACAAGCATATGTCAGCAGCAGGGTCATTATACTGATACGTCAATAACTGCTTGGTAGTAGCAAGTTCAGCAGAAGTATTATGCAATATGCATGCTGATACCCAGTGAAACATAATTCAACTCTGAATTTTTTATTGAAATGAAAAAGCAATCGGAACATTGTATATAAGTTATTACATTGTTTCGGTAGGTATCTACCTACTTATTTTTGAAACAATATGAGTCAAACTCAACATTTTCCCTTTCCACTTTGCATTAGTTGTCACCTATTCAATATGCATTAAATGGAACATGGTATGTAGGTTTTGACTTACTTATTATATTGATAATGACTTCAAGAAGTGCATCCACAAACCAAAACATTACCATGCCCACCGACTCACCAGTGTCAGTCTGAGTCAGATCTGCAGATAGCAGGTGCCTAATGCTGAAGGTAGCCCCCATCAAGCTGGACACCAGCCTAGATAAAAGCTGAAAAAGAAAAAAGAATGAACTTGCCTGGTAGTGGTCATCAAGTTGAAGTGCGCGGAGCCGGGCGATGGTCTGCATGAAGATGGCAATTTGAATTGGCATCTTCGTCCGTTTTTGACGTGAATTTCTTTGCTTCAACGGTCAAACTCAGGCTCACTGTATGGGTATCCAGAATCGCACAATGAGCAAAGCGTTGAATTGTTTTTTGAAATTTACTAATATCTTCAATTAACATCGAAAACTTGCGAATTTCACCCCACACGGTCCACACGGTTTATATAGCCTTGGTCCACACGGTCCACACACTCCCGCGCCGGCGCTTAGCACTGCGTCTATTTTGTCTTCGATGCGCAGTATTTGTCTTTGTATGCACACGAAACGTGCAACTAAATTTTATGCGCGGTAATTAATGCTTTGAACTTTTACTATTTTGTCATATCTAGCAAACCATTGACTGTTATGCAAGATCTTAGTTAATGAGTACTTATTCATCCTTGAAAGACGACTGATAATCCATTAGGCTTGAAATATAAAACAATCGATTATGGATGATGTTAGAACCATTCAACTGTCAGGTAGGACACCGTCAAGCTACAGTCCGAACTAGAGGTGGAAATGAATATTAGTCATTAGTCAAAAATTAGTCGACTAACGTTAGTCAAACGCTTTTTTAGTCAGTCAAAAGTCAGTCAACCAAAATGTTTGTTAGTCATTAGTCAGTCATTAGTCAATGATTTTGGTGCATATTAGTCGACTAATTTGTCGTGTTTCGTGAGGTGACCTAACCCTCGCATGTGTAGGGGGGGGGGGGGGTCGGATGGACCCCCCATGGTTTTTCACGAATAACTCGCGCAAAAAGCGGCCGATCGCGACAAAACTTTCAGTACCCTCGAGTTGATCAATTTTACACCTACTCTTAAAATTTCATGACCCCGACCCAAATGACCTTTGACCTGTAAACAGATTCTCGAGACCATGTTCGGCCGGAATCGCGATTTGGCGTATGTCAGCTCACATTATCCGCGCGTTTCCAGTCTTTTTGTGATTATAAACTAGAGATGCACCAAATTTGCAATTTCATTACCCGCCCCGCCCCGCAGCTAACCCTTGCCCAACCACAACTACCCGCAAGCTGATTTTGGCTGAGCCGAACCCGCAAAAAACCCGCAATTTTAAAAACCTGCCTTTGCAAGGAAAAAATACAGCTGGGTCAATGCTAGAGCTATATAAACCTTACTTGCTTCATTGTTGTGCAGAAAAAGACAGCCAAACAAATAGTAAGGACTTGAAATTGCTATGCTATGTCCTCAGGAAGTGCACACTGGTTAATGGAAAACGAATAATGCATCAATACATTTGAAATTCCTTTCTGAAAAGAATTCAGTAAACTTTCTCTCACCTTACCCTTCAGCATTGGCTGAGGATCAAAATTTCACTCTGGTTCCTCTCAATGTTAGGCTTCTGGAATGATACTGTTATCAAAATGAATGTTGATATAAAAAGATATGCGATTTCCAGTTAAAAATAAATAGTGACACGGTGAATAGGTACTGAATAATGCGTATCCAGTCGATCTACACATAAAACAAATCATGCAAAAGCCCAGCAAAAACCAACTAACCAATGAACCACGCATTTTTGGAAACATGCGTCAGAAGCGTCACCAACAGCTGATTGCAAGGAATGTTGCAGCGACTAAATTATTGCAGCCGTAGTTAGTGCGAACTTGTTGCGAAAACACCGTTGTATAATGCATATTAATGTGCCATTCTGATAATATTATTTTACACAACAGCTAAAGTTTTACAATTCAGAGGTTAATCACCGGTTAGGAAATAAAGAGACAGTAAATACTAAATAAAATGTAATAATTTTATAGTTGGTCTTGGTAATGCTCTCCGGCTGATCCTCTCTCGGCAATCGGCATACAAATGATAAGAAAGTAAAAAGACAAAAGAAATGCGACCAGCTACGTGGTTTTGTAACATGTATAACTGCTATTTTGAGGTATTCAAAAACCAAGACGGAAAAAAACTGATTGTAAAATTATTATTGCGTCATCAATGACAGCTTTCTTTCGCCTCAGAGACCAAAATTGACGCAGTCAAATGCCAATCCTTGTCAGAATGTCGAAAGTGCGCCAGTATTGTATTGCGTTATGTTTGGGCCGCATGCCAGTCAATATTTTTATTTTTTGTAAGGGTAATTGCAGGTAATTGGTGTGTTGTTTTCGTAATATCAATATAGGGTGGGACAGAACATAGAGTAGGATAGGTATTAGGTAATCAATGAATTTGCATCAAATTTTGTTTAGCTCTTTTTATGCCGACCAGACGCAAATAAAGTAACATGTGGCATTTGCTCTGATTTTCAACATCAACATCTCATTTTAGTCTGGGTTCTTCCATAATGTATATCTAGTGCACACTGCACATAGACTTCAGTTCAGCTTCCTATAAGTTTGCTTTCAGGTTATTTTATGTTTATTGAATGCTTTCATCAGCATTTATTTATGCTTTGTAGTTTGTTGTTTGTACCCTGAGGGCTGTTCGGCTGCGCAGCCAAAATGAAATATGCTGCAGCACGCATGCGCAGTGAGGACTGCGTCGCCCGTTAGTCCCGCCCACACCACTGCGTCACCGCCTGTGTGACGTCACCTACTGAAGCATGCTTCGTTTTCCTGCAGCACGAAATTCGGTGCTGCAGGAGGCGAAAGTGGCGCGGATTAAAGTTTGCCATCCAATATTTCTTATTGCAAGCGGTTTGTATGCTGTTTTTTGGGTATCATTATCACTCTTTTCGGTGGCACATTGCTATTAACCACATTTGAACGCAATTTAACCGTTATTCGAGCGAAAATCACCAGTCCACCCGCGCAACGGTTCGCCGCGTTTGAAATAGGCTGCAGCGACGCTCGGCCGCGGCGTGCCGGCGGAGAGTGGGCGGAGCCAGGCGGTTGACGTCACCCAAGTATGACGCACGCAGCACAGATCTATGCTGCAGGGACCCGAACAGCCCTCTGGTTTGGTCATTGCTAGACTGTGGATGCTATTGCTGGTTGTTTTCAGTTTTGCATTTGAAATGTGCTTCCTTGATATATTTTTATATTTGGTTCTGTTTTAAAAGTTGTTTTGATGAATAGTGTATTGTTAACCTGAGCAAATGCACTTGGCATTGTGTTTTGCATCTAAAAAAAATAAAAATAAATTTATAGGTTCTAAAGTCTGACCGCCAAATACCCGCCACACGACAAGTTTTGCTTCTCGAACCCGCCAAAAACCCTGCGGGTTTTGAAAACCCGCAGAAAGCGGGTTTGCGGGTTCAAAAAGGGCATCTCTATTATAAACGTCCAAACATCTGAAATGATGTTCGTCCCACGCACTACGGTGGGTGTCAAGGTCACCTGAAGGTCAGGTCAGGTCATTGACCTTGGATGACCTCGGTTCACTTTTTCGATTTTTACATGTTTCTAGGGTAGTTTTTCGGGCTGATTTTGAATTTGGCATCCATTTCAACATTTACGAAGTAGTTTTAGTGGCTTTGTAACATGTTACGACGCCGTCAGTGGTAGTTGACACCTACTATGGATAGCCGGCAGGACGCCTACTGGTTGACCTGACCTGACCTGACCCGACCTGGCCTAAATGCATGCAGACATTATCTGTGATCAAAACTAACATGAAGTTCGTGATCAGCACCCCGAAAAACCCCATAACAGCTTCACTTTACGACGAAACTCTAGCAGGTCCCGATTTTCCCGACGTTTGGGTCATTGACCTGACCTGGAAGGTCAACCAATGATCTAGGACCTTAAAATTGGGTATCATCGGCTTCCTCTCGTCACGGGCAGCACGCTCGTTTTTTTCCCGCGAAGCTCTAGCTTGATCAGGGGCCGAACAGCAGGGGGGGGGGGTTCAGTCGACCCCCCCTACACATTAGACGCTGGCAAACGCCGCACACATGCGAGTGTTAACCCGCGCCCCGCTGGGGTCGCCGGCCGAACGCGCTCGGCTGGAGGGGGTAAATTTTACCCCCTCCCCCTGTTATCTCCCGAACCAGGCGTCGTAGTGGCCGACAAGATATCTTGCGCTCGCTTCGCATCGCGGTGGCCATGAAATAATAAGGGATAAAAATAAATTTGGGATCGATTGGTGTTCTTCCAGTGTCGATCAGACGTCTAGAAGTTAACATATTCGCGAAAAAACTTGCTTTGCTTGTAAATTCCGAAATTTAGTCAAATATTAGTCAAAATCGAGAAAAATGGCGTTAGTCATTCATTAGTCAGTCAAGCTTTTTGAGACGACAGATTAGTCAGTCAAAAGTCAGTCAACCAAAATCGTCATTAGTCATTAGTCAGTCATTAGTCAAGATTTTGGAAAACGTTAGTCATTTCCACCTTTAGTCCGAACAGGCATTTTTCAGCAGAACGAAATAACACACGAGTGCATCAGGTGGCCCAGTCAGAAGTCAGAACAAAACATAACAGACGGTGAGTGAGTCGCTCGGAACAGCATTCCTACTCAAAGGCTCCTGACGAAAATATCATGGGTTAGCTCTTGTGGGCCCCAAGCAACGTAAAGTAGCTTAGGAGGGATGACAGCCATTATGTCAGAGTGAGAATATTACGGAAAATTATATTTCGCCATCTGTGTCTCACTGCCTCACGGTTCGCCCCAGTGCCTGTGATGTAATGACTGAGTGATATCACTACACGTCCGATTCGTCACACTTGCATTACGTTGTCCTTTCGTGTCTGTCGGCTTCTTTGCATAAAGCTTCCTTTGCATTGCGCACGATTGTTAGGGTTGCGGTTAGCTAATGCTCAAAGAAATATAATAGATATTACGTCGAGCAGGTGCGCCAACAGTCACTACACTAAGGAAACAACCATGATCCATACAACTTCACCAGCCTGCGTGAAAAGGGCACCGAAGAGGAATGGAGCGGACATCGGACATGAGGCTGGGCACATTAGCTGTGCTCCCCTGCCTAGCAAAAGCGGGCAAGAATGGACGGAGTAAATCGACCAAACGAGATGGTGGCCAACAGTTAAAGGGACCCTCCCACCTTAACATTAGATTTGAGTTGAGATAGCCAAAATGGGGTCCCTGGCTCACAATTACCGGTTTCGGCACTCACAACATCGATAAATGCCTTAAATCGGAAATATTGAATTTCAAAATTGCAGCATTTTGATTCAGAGGGGCTAATGCTTAGGAATACCCCTCTGAATGTGTGACGTCAGCGCAGATATCTAACGATTTTTTCATGTTTGACTAAAACGTTTTGTAGCACGCGGTGGTATATGCTGTATGCGCGCAACATCTGCCGCAAACGCCGCACTTCTAAAATAAAGTCGCTAGAAACAGCGGAGATCCCAAAAAAGTAAACAAAAGTAAAAGTCTAATATCTTGAAAACCGGTGAATATTTTTCGGTGAAATTTAGTAGATATTCGTTTTCGCTCTTTCTGAACCGAGCGACATCACTTTCATGCCGATTCATAAACTTTTTTGAAGGTGGGAGGGTCCCTTTAATTAAACACTTATCGTAAGTGTGGATTCTATCAAAAGTCGCCTCTAGTAAATACGGTTTGACGGTCTGGGTTTGACCTATAAGTCGCAAAAAGCCAGGCAGGCCGTGGGATGTGGGTAGAGGCGCCGTAAAGCCGATGCATATTGCGTAATAAATATGCCTGAGAAGCTCCCTGTTACATTATTTACATAGTACATTCTACACAGTGGCGGCATACCCCTCACATGCAGCTAAGAAGTGCCAACGACATATTCACATCCGCTCGCATGATGAATCTTCTGGCTTCCTTCATGTATCGGTGTAAGCATCATGCATATCCTCACGGGATTCGTCCACTCCCTTCCTTCCGGTCGCGGCTCACGACAGTGGGTCACGAATTCCTCACAGCCACCGTCACATCTGTGCCACCCATCGCGTCGCGTGCATCTGATCCGGTGACGTCACACAAGAAATACAGGCATACATAATCAGTTAAGTGAGACTGAAGAGTCATGTCTTAATAGTTAATACCCAGGTAAATGCTTATTTGAAATTGTTTTAACGGACTTTCACTGGGTAGTGGGTAAAAGTTATTATTGGTCCCGGTACTCTGACTTGTATTGAAAAGTCTTCGATGGGGCACACATAGGTTTAAAACAGACAAAAAATCAGGTAGCCAAATAAGCATACATAATCGTTACACCACCGCCGTCGGCCGCTGGGCTTCAGTGCTTACAAAGAAACCTCATGACATTAGCACGACACAAGGACGCTTGACGCTAGGCTAGCCCGGCGACACCCTACGGAACGCGGTGTCTCTATTCACCTAAATCTACACGTAACCAATGCGTTTGGGAAATAGCTATGTATGTACCAAGATTACTTTGTGCATGCGTGTTTGCATTTTTCGTTATTGTACGAACACAAAACAAACTTTATGGGCATCACTAACACGAAACTTCTGATGAAACAGCTTGTAAAATATGAAATCACACGTTTCCTCGCATAACGGATGCAAAGATAACCTTTATAAATGTTCCAAGTATTAAGTATGGTTTCTGGTTGGACAGCACTCTGCTCGAGCTCGACTCCATGTTAATTTGCCTCCTTGTATCGGGCCAACAAAGCAATGATAAATTCAGATTAGTGCAGTGAGACAGTGAGGCAATGCCCCGTCAGCATCACCAGACCACCTGTCTATGTAGGAGTCGCTGGACAAATATGCAGGAAATCGGAAACGAAGAGAGCCGTAACGAACGAACAACGTCCGTAGCCTGAGCCCTGACGACAGCACAGAGATCTGTTGAGCCGACAGGAAGCCACATCAGGGTTTATCACTAGCGTCTTACTCCAGTTATTTCAGATGTATGATATGTAGCTACACGGTGATGGCTTTGGAGGTTTATGGAAGCACGCACGTCTGTAACAAAGGTTCCATATGACGACATGAAGTTCCGGTTATTTCATGACAAGTTCCACGTGTATGATACCTACCGCGACAAGGTGTATGACTTATTCAACATGAATTCAGGCAGTCCCAGATCAGCTATGACTTGATGGGGATCAAATGCTTTGTGTTGAGATTGCCGCTTGCCATTGGAAATCACGTCCGCTACCGACATAAATTACGTCATCCAACAGACTATGCCTAAATCCACAACTTAACGGCGTTACTAGACGAACAAATTAAAAAGTAAACAAGTGGACAAAATTTATGAACTTATCCCGCTATCATTTCTACGCAGGCCAAGAAAGGGAGCCACCACGAAAGCAAATATCAAATTGCACAATGTGTCATGTATTCATATAACACTATCAGAGGTATCTTGGCTGCATTGTCACCCTACCCTCGTCCCTGAAAAATCAAAACAAACCTCACAACTGGCCACTCAGCCTCTAACAACAATAGGGTCCCCTCACTTATCAGCCCAGCCCCACATACTAAAACAGACATCAAATCGTTCATCTCTGCCCTAATCAGACACCTCCGACCAACTGGCCGGCAGGGGCGAAACCGTTCGTTTTCCGTTCACATTCGGCGGCTGCTGACTCCCCGTTTTGCGTGGCCTCTCCCTCCACTCTCGCCCCGTCCTGTGTCATTTCTGTCGCCCCCTTCTCCACCATCACCGACGCATCGTTCTGCTCCCCCGTTCCCTTCACTGGCCTGTCCTGACCTACCGTTCGCTCCTCCAGCCCCACTGCACACCGCTGGGGGTCGGTCTCGGGGCCGTGCCGGCCGTTTGTCGTCCCACCCGAGATGTCCTTTTGCGACGTGTGACCGTCGCCACTCCCAGTAACGGCGGACACTGGCTGTCCAGCGGACACCGGCTGTCCGGCGGACACAGGGGACACCAGGCCGATGTCCGTGGGCAGGCCGCCGATTCCCAGACATAGGCAGCAGGTGAGGGCAGAGCCCTGCTCGGCAAACTTCTTATTCTTCTCCCTGAAATAAGGGGAACCAGTGAGCGATAGCTCTAGCAGGACGCGCATAAATACTCGGAATGCCCCAACACGTAAGTAGGTATATACTATGCATTATTTTGCTGTAATGTTCCGGGGAGCGCCAACAGAAAACGTCAAAAGTTTGATGAAAAAAAAAACTAAAAAGACAGCTGACAGAAAGACCAATGACAGAAAAAGATGCGCTCAGCCGCCACAGTAGTCGGTGCCGGGGTTCTGACGACTGTTCCGTGTAAAATCAGCGAGGCAGTACTGCCAGCATAGGAGGCCCGGTATGCAGCGGTGGCACACTGGGAAACTTCCCGTCCCACGCCGGCGGCACGGCGCTCGATAAGAGTCGTGTTTGGACAGACGCCCGTTACAGCCCTGTCCTAATATACAACGCTTCGGGCCGGCGCTGGTTACTTATCACGATGGTCGGCACTCAGATTCCACGTCATAAAAGGTCATTGGAGATTGAAAAAAATACTTGACGTAATTACACAGCCTTTTTCCTGACGTGCTAAGGAATGTTTTTATTGAAAAGAAAAATAGGAGCAAAGTATTGCTAATAAATTGCAAACGCTAAATTGGTCCCAGCCAAGTAAATGAGAGAAATAATGGGGGTTGTCATGCTACACATTATTACGGGTATCGTTTGCAGTGAAGCGCCTGATTTATCATCGGTACTAAAAATAATGCAAAAAATAACCCTCATGAATAGGGTTTAAATGTGATTTTCCAAACATTAGGCGATAAAGCCCGGCACACGCTGGAACAAATCCAGCATTAGCTGCATCATCGTCGTGAAAAGACGCGGAAGGAAAACGGCGCTGAGGTCACATCAGGTGCCGCCATCGGCATCGTGTTCAGTGGCAAAAAAGACTGACGTCACGCGCAAACCAGTGACGTCACGACACGCACGGAGGGCGATGATGTAAATTGTTGACACATAATAGCGGCGACTGAGCATTATAGCCAAATCATCGCGACAAATTAGCCTTATTAGGAGTTATTGTGTCCAACAAATTAGTTCCGCATATGAAAATTTGAGCACGCGAGCGTATGATAAAAACAATGTGCAATTAATTAGTAGTACCGTATATGACGTATGTAAATTGATCATTTTACCTAGAAGACCCTATTATGACAGCACCGAATGGGGAAGACCTTGAATTGGTGACCCGTGCCAGTCATAGCGAAAACTGGACCTATTTGTCGGCCAATTTCCTCCAGTTCCGACAGAGGACCGGTAGAGCGAACTGACGGAAGGTGCCAGTACACTAAATACAAACACAGATTTGAGCAAACACCAGTCTGAGGGTAGCCCATGACGGGAAAGTCTAGATTCCTGATGCCATGTATGTTTGCCCTCTCCAGGGTCGGTCACTGTGCATCACACAGGTCCAGAGAAGCTAGTCGTTGTGTTTTGACTGTTGAGCCCTTGTGCCTGTACTTACTCAGTACACAGCACACGTTTGTTGTGTACTGAGTAAAGGAAGCACCGACAGACGCCACGACTCTCAGAGTTCGACACTTTGGCCGCTACTGCGTCACATTCGCTGCCAGTGCGCCAATGATCCCCACACTGCGGGATCACCAGCTCCCAGTGCAGTGATGAAACCCGGAAACCGGCACCCACCGAGCGCCCGCACGCGGACGACACCCAATACGAGGCGCAAACGGCGAGTCCGCGGCGGCACTCGATCACGTGACCGTGACGTCATGATACAGAGTACGTCATCTTTGCCGGCCTTTTTAGAGCACATGACCAGTACCAACGCTGAAGTTCGGAGAAATCCACGCTGACTAGCAAACAACGGGAATTCCACGCTGCGAGCCTAAGTCATCGACCGAGGAAGGTACTGGTGCCAACCATGGACCAATATCGAAATCAAAGAAGCAGCGCAGAGACCCAGGGGTGACATGCGCAGTATGACCGGCCGCTTTCACGGTCATCGACGGGAATTTAGATCGATACCGGGTAATCCACGCTCAACAGCCTAAATGGTCGCAGACGATTCGCGAAACCCTGCTAGTAGCGCCAAAAGGAAACAGGAAACTGAGTAGAGAAGTTGTACTATGATTGACTACGGCGCGTGACGGCAAGGGGTCTCGATCCGGAGACACCAAAGCCAGCAATGGGCGGGATGGCACCCGATACTGACAACTTTTCATCACAGCGTGGGGAATTTAGAAACTCAGGGGAGAACGGAAGGGGCACGATATCACAGTTCCTAAAGGCTGAAACAGACTCTTTCCGTGTTCAGGAAATCGCATGCGAGAGCCTATTCAAATACATTATAATAGGGTTGGGACCTATCTGCATGCTCTGTATGTTTTGGTAAAATAAAAAAGCTCAAAATTTTTAATGATTTAATTTAAAATCACTTTGTTAAAAAAATGCCTAGTTAGTTCAGAAATTAATTATTTGTGGCTGAAAACAACTTGCTTCTGATTGGTCGGGCTAATCATGACGTCACATGTAGGTATATAACTGTCTGTATATTTGGCGCAGTTGAGACATACATTTTCTATGTATTTTCCTATGGTAAATCGTGTTTGTCGTGTTTTCAGTGTCTCTTTATTTTGCGCTGGTATTGCGTGGCTTAGAAGTTTTATCAAGAATGGCATATACCTACTAAAATGTTCCTTTAATAATGGAGCTTCAATATCTGTGAGTTTTATTGGCAAGCGAAAACTGATTTCGCTGTTATTTTATCTGGAAATTACTCATTTTTTTTAGGTCAATATTCAAAATATTTTACGGGAACAAGTTGGCACTTTTCTTGATTTTTGCACTCAAATCGCGTGCGATTCAACTATAATTGGAACTTGCAAAGAAGCTTGGTAATTAATTAACTGTGTTGTTATGGCACTGTTTGCAAAGCATGGATAATGAAACTCAGCCAAAGACTTAGCTACATAGCAATGCCTCAAGTAATACGCAGGAGGGACAGAATTCAGAGTCCGATCGAGAAGAATCGGTGCAAATGCTACAAAGACCAGGCAGCTCTGATACAATAGCTAGTCGTCTCACTACTCTCACTCCATTAGACCAGCTGATTCCTGACAGCACCGACTCGGATGCAAAGATGGAGCTCATCTTCCAAGCCAGAAACCAGTTATTTGATGGAAGATGTGATGCTGCCTCTGTCTCTGCTTTGTTGGCCACTTTGGACGGGGCGGAGCTCCGCTCCTTGCGTGAGCGGTTATTCGCCTGTCATCCAGAAATAGTTCCTTCGTTTGCTGGCCGTTCCCTGATTAGGTGCAATACGGGGAGCTGTAATCAGGGAAGTAACTTTCCATATGAAAGGGGTGCAGGTGCACCCCCGTCCCCCATCCACTAGAAGTGCACCCCCATAGGCTAGGCGGCGCCCCACACGCCACCCCACACGATTAGCTCTAGAGCAGATGGCGAGGGTGATTTCCCGGCTACATTCCATCTCGGCGTCGTGATGCTTGTGCGCTTGGAAAGCGTCCAGTCGTATGTAGGGTAGTGTAGGGGTAGGGTTGAGTTTAATAAGGTCCTTACATTTGAAAGGTTTGAACAACCCGCTATCAGCACAACATACCACAAGTTAAATAAAAAACTACCAAACTCCGCCCAACTAATATTAATAAACATTACAGCCAAACTAATGGCCTAAATAAAAATATATCTCAAATCCTAACAGTTATCGCGGGTGATGGCGCCATGAGTTGCTATTATCCAAAACAGATGCAAATAAACATGTTTGTATGTCCTATGTATGTTTGTTTTAAAAACGTTGCAGCGGCGCTGGGAACTGCAGTCTTAGATCTGGGTATGTTTGGCATCTGCAACTCTTCATATACACATTAACCCTTTTTCGGACGGGGAGGCCTTTCAGGATTTTCTTGTACAATTGCCAAACGCCGCGAGACATTCAGCTCATATTTGGTGACTTTTCCTAAATGCTCATTGCGCACATCTCAGCAAAAAAAAAAAAAATGCCGGGTCAGGTCAGGTCAGGTAACCAGAGCGGGTTTGTTGACCCCACCTCAGAAAAGTTTGCAAACACGTCAGAGCTTGAGTTTTTCACGAAGTTATTTCCTCTCATCAAGTCTTCAAAACAGTACCTGCAGTATGTGTCGTTTGTATATCTCAGAATTTTTGATCTGTGACCGGAGGTTAGGTCAGAGTCGTGACCTTTACATTGCAAGCCTATGGAAAAGTATTGAAATGCGACCTGCACCTCGAGTAAACGAGTCAAAACCACCCAATTCTTTAAGAATTATGGCAAATTTTCTTATCTGTAATGATCCAGGTGCCATTTACTGACAGGGACACCGGAGAGGGTTATCTGAGCCGAGATCATGTGAGGTGATATCTATTATCTACCATACATCAATGCTCACAATACTTACAATATTGACAATGCTTTTGCTTACTCGAGGGCAGCGCTTTTCGAGGAGCGCTGTGGCCCGAAGGTTTGGACTTTGAATTGTGAAAAACGCCCGCCCGCCGGAAAACGCAAACACCGCAAAACGCGCAAAACGCACGCCCGAAACGCCAACGCAAACGTCGCAAAAAATAAACAAACGCCCGCCCGCCGCAAACCGCAAATAAAAAACGCAAAAACGCCGCAAAACAATAAAACCGCCCGCCAACCGCAAACAAATTTAACACCGCAAACGACGCAAAAAAAAAGAAGAAAACCGCCCGCATCGCCCGCCCGCCCGCCCGCCCGCCGCCAAAGACAAACACCGCAAAAAAACACAAAACGCCCGCCCGCCGCAAAACGTAAACACCGCAAAACGTGTAAAACGCACGCCCGAAAAGCCAACGCAAACGGCAAAAAAATCACCCGACCGCCGCAAACCACACAGAAAAAAACGCCGAAACGCCGAAAAAAATAAAACCGCCCGCACCGCACCGACGCTAACTGCTAACCGAAAACGACTAAAAGTCGCCCGCCAGCCGCCAAACGCAAACACCGCAAATAAGCGCCCGGCCGCAGCAAGATAATAATTTATCAGCGGCTGGCATACCGCTAGGCTGGTCATTTTCACAAATCAAAAAGATATCTGCAAAAATCTCCTAGATGAAAGCGCCCGATTAAAAAACGGATGGCACGTGCGTGTTCCTCGCCCCCAACTTCCTTCAGGTCAATCGTCATTTGGGTCATCTAACGCATTGACGTATCTGCAAAAATCTCCTAGATGAAAGCGCCCGAGTAAAAAACGGATGGCACGTGCGTGTTCCTCGCCCCCAACTTCCTTCAGGTCAATCGTCATTTGGGTCATCTAACGCATTGACGACCGGCTGGGTGGAATGAACATTGCGCCAAGAAACGTAAGTATATTGTCAAAAAGAATCCCCAGAGTGGTGGATCCCAAAAGTTTGAAACTACCACTTTGGCCCACTGGACGACACCTTAAACAGTTGCCGACCGGATGACACCCATTGTTTGGTCACCCACGCCATAGTATGCATCATGGGTGCGCCGAAATGACCAAAAGTCCCAATTTCCGGTGTGCAGGGTCATTTTCAACGGCACGTGGCACGTGGTTCTGGACTTTTCCGGCCACTTTGCGACATACCCATGGGTAGTGCACCGAATGGTGGTTGATCTGCATGTAAGAAAATGGGGGGTCGTTTGGATCGTTTTCGAGCAATCTGCCGTGGAACGCATTTTTTCATTTTCCCCATTGGCTTAACACGGGAATTTTTAAAGTCACGTGGCACGTGCACCAGATGGTCCGCGGAGGGGAGACCCATACCAGAACGTAGATCACCTGGCCCACTAGAAATCCTGAAAAAATAAGAACTTTTGGACCAGCCGTTTTCAAGAGCATCAAGTTGTACTGATCTCAGGCAGCTTTTGCCAAATTGTCAGGGAACTCAGATTTGTTTTTCAATAGAAAAACACAATTCTAAAGAATAGTGTTTTAACTATTGACAACAAACCTTCGGTTACAACACTTACAATACTTACGATGAGACCAGCAAGCACTCTGCCGTTACCAGCATCTGCGATGCTGGGCTCCGCATCGCGGGACCGCAGGTTGTTTGAGCAAGCACCTTTGTAAACGCAGCAAAAACGCCCGCCGCCAAACGAGAGGACGAGCATTGCACGTGCAGACCGGAGTCGGTGTGCTACGAACTGACGTGCACGGCATCCTATTCGCCGGTCTATAGCGGTGTGCCAAATTTGAGTGCAATCGACCCGGCCGTTTTCGAGATCTGGAAGCGACACCCTGCACGTGCGCACGTGCAACCTGGGTCCCAATTGACTTGTTCACGGCACTCTATTCGCCGGTCTCAAGCGGTGTACCAAATTTGAGCTAAATCGGCCCAGCCAATTTCAAGATCTGGAAGCGACCCCGACACGTGCGCACGTGCAGCTGCACCCCATCCATGGCACATGAAAATACATACTAACTGACTTGTTCACGGCACCCTACTACCCAGTCTCTAGTGGTATGCCAAATTTGAGCGCAGTCGGTCCAGCCGTTCTTTAGATTTGGAAGCGTCAGCCTGCACGTGCGCACGTGCAAACTGGATCCCATCTGACTTGTGCACGGCACCCTACTAACCGGTCTCTAGCGGTGTACCAAATTTGAGCTCAATCGGCCCAGCCGTTCTCGAGATCTGGAAGCGTCACCCTGCACGCGCGCACGTGCAGTTGCACCCCAACCGTAACACATGGTCTAATGAATCAACAACCTGCGGTTAATCTGAATAGGCACAGCCGTTTCCAAGATCTGGAAGCGACCCCTACACGTGCGCACGTGCAGCTGTACCCCAACCTTCGCACATGGAAATACATGCTTACTGACTTGTGCACGGCACCCTACTAACCAGTCTCTAGTGGTATTCCAAATTTGAGCACAGTCGGCCCGGCCGTTCTCGAGATATGGAAGCGTCAGCCTGCACGTGCGCACGTGCAAACTGGGTCCCATCTGACTGGTGCACGACACCCTACTCGCCAAGCCCTAACGGTGTGCCAACTTTGATCACAATCGGCCCAGCCGTTTTTGAGATCTGGAAGCGTCACCCTGCCCGTGCGCACGTGCAGCGGCACCCCAACCGTGACACATGGAAATGCATTGCGGGGCGGGTGCCTACATCCATGCCAAGGATCAGCGCAATCGGCAAAATAACTACAGAGTTATTACACTTGCTACCGAACTGACACCTCTTCGTTTTGCACGTGGCACGTGCATTAGGGGTCACCCATACGCATCGAGAGTAGCACACTACGTTTGGGAAAGGAAGAAGCTATCCCACACAAAAGACCGCGAGTGAATCGGTCCAGTGGTTGCAGAGATATAACCTTTGCAAAGGCGCCCCATAACGGCCGACTGCTAATATTCAGCAATAATCAGTGTCGCGTCCGCACATGGGAGGTGTCCCCTTCACCTGTTCGTATATTCTAATGTGGTTGGGTTCAAGTCACAGTCGAGCCCTGCTTTTTTACAACTTTTCTTGAAAACGGCACACCGTGCAGTGACGTTCTATACATCAGTGGAAAGAGCATCAAAAGTTGTATATTATATTAACTTTTCACCTATGTATATTACTAACGATAAAAGTTATAGAGGAATAAAGACGCACCCATTGACTTTCCATGTAAAAAATTTTCATTTTCAAACGAACTTTATTAGAAAAAACGATTTCTGCCAGCTTAACGAAGCATACCAACATGTACTATGCTCCTTTCTCTACAAGATATAAGAGTTTGGGCGAAATCTATCTCTAAAATTTTGTACAAAGATCGAATGAAAATGTCTCTGCAAAGTCTCGACATCGCCGTCCATTGACTTAACATGGGACACAGCAAAATTCCAACTTTGACTTTGTGCATAGAGGTGTTACGAGATTCTGGCGGGTATACGGCGCACACGAGCGTGTACCTGAACGTGTTTGCCATAAAATGCTGGGAAGAAAACCACCACTTCCTTGGCTCGTTTTTCCGCCATTCGCGATCGCGCAAAAAGTGTCCAAAACCCCGTTCACTTAACATGGGGAAAATGGAATCGCACGTGCCAAGCGCAAAAGACTTCTTAGCGAGTAGCGACCGATGCCATCAGGTAGATCGCCTCCGGGAGCCCATACACTGAACTTTTTACGAAGATTGTACATTTCGTCTAGGCCCCACCCAAAATGTCTCGATTCGCTGCCAGACTTGCAAAACATAGCCCGGAGAACGACCGCTCCGGTTGTTTTTCAATAGAAAAACACAATTCTAACGAATAGTGTTTGTCTTTTCAAACAACCTGCGGTTATGAATCGGCCCAGCCGTTTCCAAGATCGGGAAACGACCCCTACCCGTGCGCACGTGCAGCTGCACCCCAACCGTGGCACATGAAAATGCATACTAACTGACTTGTGCACGGCACACTACTAACCAGTCTCTAGCGGTATGCCAATTTTGAGCACAGTCGGCCCAGCCGTTCTTGAGATCTGGAAGCGTCAGCCTGCACGTGCGCACGTGCATAACGGGTCCCATCTGACTTGTGCACGGCACCCTACTAACCAGCCTCTAGCGGTGTGCCAAGTTTGATCACAATCGGCCCAGCCGTTCTCGAGATCTGGAAGCGTCACCCTGCCCGTGCGCACGTGCAGCGGCACCCCAACCGTGACACATGTAAATGCATTGCCGGGTGCGTGCCAACATCCATGCAAAGTACCAGCGCAATCGGCAAACTAACTACAGAGTTATTAGACTTGTTACTGAACTGACTTCTCATCGTTTTGCACGTGGCACGTGCATTAGGGGTCTCCCATACGCATCGAGAATAGCACACTACGTGTAAGAAAGGAAGAAGCTATCCCACACAAAAGACCGCGAGTGAATTGGTCAAGTAGTTGTGGAGATAGACGCTTTGCAAGGCGCCCCCAAGGCGGCCGAATGCTAATATTTAGCAATAATCAGTGTCGCATCCGCACACGGGAGGTATCCCCGTCACCTGTTCGTATACTCTAATGTGGTTGGGTTCAAGTCACAGTCGAGCCCTGATTTTTTACAGCTTTTCTTAAAAACGGCACATCGTGCGGTGACGTCCAATGCATCAGTGGAAAGAGCATCAAAAGTTGTATATTATATTAACTTTTCACCTATATATCTTACTAAAGATAAAAGTTATAGAGGAATAAAGACGCTCCCATTGACTTTCCATGTTAAAAATTTTAATTTTCAAATGAACTTTATAAGAAAAAATGAGTTTTGCCAGCTTAACGAAGCATAACGGCATGTACTATGCTCTATCCTCTACAAGATATAAGAGTTTGGGCAAAATCTATCTCTAAAATTTTGTACAAAGATCGAATGAAAATGTCTCTGCAAAGTCTCGGCATCGCCGTCCATTGACTTAACATGGAACACAGCAAAATTCCAACTTTGACCTCGTGCAAAGCACCGTTCCAAGATTCTGAGGGGTATACAGCGCACACTGGCGTGTACCCAAACGTGTTTGCCATAAAATGCTGGGAAGAAAACCACCTCCTTCTTGGCTCGTTTTCCCGCCATTCGCGATCGCGCAAAAAGTGTCCAAAACCCCGCTGACTTAACATGGGGAAAATGGAATCGCACGTGCCACGCGCAAAAGACTTCTTAGCGAGTAGCGACCGGTGTCATCAGGTAGATCGCCTGCGGGAGCCCATACCCTGAACTTTTTACGAAGATTGTACATTTCGTCTAGGCCCCCGTCAAGTTGTACTGATTCGCGGCCAGACTTGCAAAACATACCCCGGACAACGACCGCTCCGGTTGTTTTTCAATAGAAAAACACAATTCTAACGAATAGTGTTTGTCTTTTCAAACAACCTGCGGTTATGCTCCGCATCGCGGGACCGCAGGTTGTTTGAGCAAGCACCTTTGTAAACGCAGCAAAAACGCCCGCCGCCAAACGAGAGGATGAGCCTTGCATGTGCAGACCGGAGTCGGTGTGCTATCTTGAAGCGACCCCTACACGTGCGCACGTGCAGCTGCACCCCAACCGTGGCACATGAAAATACCGTCCGTTAAACGTAAACACTGACGCATTAAGACAAATATGGCGCCTTGCGGCAAGTGTGGTGTATTCATATCTGCCGTTTAGGCAGCCATCCCTCAATCAAAGCGCATCCTAATCGTCCCATGTTCGATAAAGTTACGCACATTCTGTGATTTGCGGCAAAAATGGCGCTTTGAGACAAACGTGGCGCACTGCGACAAACGTGGCGCATTCGTTCCTGTCACTTAACAATTTTATCCACCCACCAAAGTCCAGCCCAATTGGACTTAAACTGACAAAGTTATGTTCATTTGAATATTTCACAATAAAATATCTCCGCAACGGAGGTGCCCAAATCTGCACTTGTGCCACGTGACCGCCGGTGGTGTAAGCAGGACTTGTCCCCTCACTGATTGCACCATTTCAGTGTTCCTGGCTTGTGCTGTTTTCGTGCTATAAGGCCACAAATCGGCAAATACACGATAATCTGGGAGGTACGCGACTCAAACACGTGGCCACGTGGCACGTGCCGGACCTCTGATAGTTTCACCGTTCACGCCACGTGATGACCCATCGACGTGGCCATCAGCATGTAAAAGATGACCCCGGCCGGTGTCACCGTCTCTGAACAGTGGACGGCTAAACTCAAAAAACGGGAAAATTTAGGGAAATTTCACCTTCCGAATATATAATTTCCCCAGAATTTTAAATTTTTCATTTTACAAAAAATCTGAGATAGCAGTTTTGTAGCCCCCTTCATTCTGTGCCTAAACCCGTTTTCAGATCGACCCTATCATAAAAACTGACGGCCTGACGGCTATTTCCCCCACTCCTTGCATTTCACAATGCTAGTATGTTTAAGCACCAAAATTGACCCCGTGCCACGGCACGTGCAATAGCACGTGCGACACGTGACCACTAGTGCGACAAGCTGGACTCATCTGCTCACCGGCTGCACTGATTTGGTGTCGCTAGTTGAAGTCGTTTCCACGCCATAAGACCCCGAGTAGGCCAATGTCGGATTTTCCCGGAGGTTACCCCATCAAACACGTTTGCATGTGGCACGTGCTTTTCAATCGCCCCATATCTGACCCATACCATGTGGTAGCCGACACCCCGGGGCACAACATATTGGAACATTTTCAAAATCTAACATGGAAATTTTTGACAAAATCGATTTGAAAATAATATTTCGAAATCGCCATAGGCTCAACATGGGGTAACTGTTCGTGACGATTACCCGAAATTTTGTCAATTATATTTTAAATAATTACCACCGTCAGTTGGGGTGCCAGCCCGAGATCCGACCCTAAAAATATCAGCAAATATAATCGACGAAATTTTTCGCAAATCGCATTTTAAATTTTCCCATGTTAACCCTATGGGAAAATGCACGTGCCGATTACCCCAAAACAGGCCCATTATACCCATTATATTTCATAATGAAGCATAACAACATGTTCTATGGTCGTTTCTCAACAGGTCCTGAAAGTTTAAACAAAATCGTATCATATAATTTTGTGCAATGAACGAATGAAAATGTCTCTGCAAAAACGTCCATTGACTTAGCATGGGGAGCAAAAAAAGTTCAACTTCAAACTCGTGCAACTCAAGTTAACGAATTCTTACGGGTATACGGCGCCCACGGGCGTGTACCTTAACGTGTCGGTCATAAAATGGTGTGCAGCAAACCATACCTTGATCCGCGATTTTTTCCGCTATTCGCGATTGCGCAAAAAGTGTCCAAAACCCCGTTGACTTAACATGGGAAAAATGGAATCGCACGTGCCACGCGCAAAAAAATTCTGAGCGAGTAGCGACCGGTGCCATCAGGTAGATCGCCTGCGGGAGCTGCGACACATGTTTTTCTATTTTCAATAGAAAAACACAATTCTAACGAATAGTGTTTGTCTTTTCAAACAACCTGCGGTTACCTTTGTAAACGCAGCAAAAACGCCCGCCGCCAAACGAGAGGATGAGCCTTGCACGTGCAGACCGGAGTCGGTTGCTACGGACTGACGTGCACGGCACCCTATTCGCCGGTCTATAGCGGTGTGCCAAATTTGAGTGCAATCGACCCGGCCGTTTTCGAGATCTGGAAGCGACACCCTGCACGTGCGCACGTGCAGCCTGGGCCCCAATTGACTTGTGCACGGCACTCTATTCGCCGGTTTCTAGCGATGTACCAAATTTAATCTGAATCGGCCCAGCCGTTTCCAAGATCTGGGAGCGACCCCTACACGTGCGCACGTGCAGTTGTACCCCAACCGTGACACATGAATATACATACTAACTGACCTGTGCACGGCACCCTACTAACCAGTCTCTAGTGATATGCGAAATTTGAGCACAGTCGGTCCAGCCGTTAGTGAGATATGGAAGCGTCAGCCTGCACGTGCGCACGTGCAAAATGAGTCCCATCTGATTTGTGCACGGCACCCTACTCGCCGATCCCTAACGGTGTGCCAACTTTGATCACAATCGGCCCAGCCGTTCTCGAGATCTGGAAGCGTCACCCTGCCCGTGTGCACGTGCAGCGGCACCCCAACCGTGACACATGGAAATGCATTGCGCGGCAGGTGCCTACAACCATGCCAAGTATCAGCGCAATCGGCAAACTAACTACAGAGTTATTAGACTTGTTACCAAACTGACTTCTCTTCGTTTTGCACGTGGCACGTGCATTAGGGGTCACCCATACGCATCGAGAGTAGCACACTACGTTTGGGAAAGGAAGAAACTATCCCACACAAAAGACCGCGAGTGAATCGGTCCAGTGGTTGCAGAGATATAAGGTTTGTAAAAGCACCCCACAGGCGGCCTACTGCTAATATTTAGCAATAATCAGTGTCGCATCCGCACACGGGAGGTATCGCTGTCACCTGTTCGTATACTCTAATGTGGTTGGGTTCAAGTCACAGTCGAGCCCTGCTTTTTTACAGCTTTTCTTAAAAACGGCACATCGTGCAGTGACGTTCTATACATTGTTGGAAGGAGTATCGAAAGTTGTATATTTTATTACCTTTTCACTTTGATACATCTGCAACGTAAGAAGTTATTGAGCAACAAAGACGCTCCCATTGACTTTCCATGTTAAAAATTTTAATTTTCAAATGAACATTATAAGAAAAAATGAGTTTTGCCAGCTTAACGAAGCATAACGGCATGTACTATGCTCTTTCCTCTACAAGATATAAGAGTTTGGGCGAAATCTATCTCTAAAATTTTGTACAAAGATCGAATGAAAATGTCTCTGCAAAGTCTCGACATCGCCGTCCATTGACTTAACATGGGACACAGCAAAATTCCAACTTTGACCTCGTGCAAAGACACGTTCCGAGATTCTGAGGGGTATACAGCGCACACTAGCGTGTACCCAAACGTGTTTGCCATAAAATGCTGGGATGAAAACCACCCCTTTCTTGGCTCGTTTTTCCGCCATTCCCGATGGCGCAAAAAGTGTCCAAAACCCCGTTGACTTAACATGGGGAAAATGGAATCGCACGTGCCACGTGCCACGAGGTTTTAAGCGAGTAGCGACCGGTGCCATAAGGTAGATCGCCTCCAGGAGCCCATACACTGAACTTTTTACGACGATTGTACATTTCGTCTAGGCCCCTACCAAGTTGCCCCAATTCGCTGCCAGACTTGCAAAACATAGCCCGGACAACGACCGCTCCGGTTGTTTTTCAATAGAAAAACACAATTCTAACGAATAGTGTTTGTCTTTTCAAACAACCTGCGGTTACTCTAGTGGTATGCCAAATTTGAGCACAGTCGGTCCAACCGTTCTTGAGATATGGAAGCGTCAGCCTGCACGTGCGCACGTGCAAACTGGGTCCCATCTGACTTGTGCACGGCACCCTACTCGCCGAGCCCTAACGGTGTGCCAACTTTGATCACAATCGGCCCAGTCGTTCTCGAGATCTGGAAGCGTCACCCTGCCCGTGCGCACGTGCAGCGGCACCCCAACCGTGACACATGGAAATGCATTGCGCGGCGGGTGCCTACAACCATGCCAAGTATCAGCGCAATCGGCAAACTAACTACAGAGTTATTAGACTTGTTACTGAACTGACTTCTTTTCGTTTTGCACGTGGCACGTGCATTAGGGGTCACCCATACGCATCGAGAGTAGCACACTACGTGTAAGAAAGGAAGGAGCTATCCCACACAAAAGACCGCGAGTGAATCGGTCCAGTGGTTGCAGAGATATAAGGTTTGTACAGGCACCCCACAGGCGGCCTACTGCTAATATTTAGCAATAATCAGTGTCGCATCCGCACACGGGAGGTATCGCCGTCACCTATTCGTATACTCTAATGTGGTTGGGTTCAAGTCACAGTCGAGCCCTGCTTTTTTACAACTTTTCTTAAAAACGGCACATCGTGCAGTGACGTTCTATACATTATTGGAAAGAGCATCGAAAGTTGTATGTTTTATTAACTTTTCACTTTGATATATCTGTAACGTAAAAAGTTATTAAGCAACAAAGACGCTCCCATTGACTTTCCATGTTAAAAATTTTCATTTTCAAACGAACTTTATTAGAAAAAACGATTTCTGCCAGCTTAACGAAGCATAACGGCATGTACTATGCTCTTTCCTTTACAAGATATAAGAGTTTGGGCGAAATCTATCTCTAAAATTTTGTACAAAGATCGAATGAAAATGTCTCTGCAAAGTCTCGACATCGCCGTCCATTGACTTAACATGGGACACAGCAAAATTCCAACTTTGACCTCGTGCAAAGACACGTTCCGAGATTCTGAGGGGTATACAGCGCACACTAGCGTGTACCCAAACGTGTTTGCCATAAAATGCTGGGAAGAAAACCACCTCTTCCTTGGCTCGTTTTCCCGCTATTGGCGATCGCGCAAAAAGTGTCCAAAACCCCGTTCACTTAACACGGGGAAAATGGAATCGCACGTGCCACGTGCCACGAGGTTTTAAGCGAGTAGCGACCGATGCCATAAGGTAGATCGCCTCCGGGAGCCCATACACTGAACTTTTTACGAAGATTGTACATTTCGTCTAGGCCCCAATCAAGATGTCTCGATTCGCTGCCAGACTTGCAAAACATAGCCCGGAGAACGACCGCTCCGGTTGTTTTTCAATAGAAAAACACAATTCTAACGAATAGTGTTTGTCTTTTCAAACAACCTGCGGTTACGGTTGTTTTTCAATAGAAAAACACAATTCTAACGAATAGTGTTTGTCTTTTCAAACAACCTGCGGTTACTCTAGTGGTATGCCAAATTTGAGCACAGTCGGTCCAACCGTTCTTGAGATATGGAAGCGTCAGCCTGCACGTGCGCACGTGCAAACTGGGTCCCATCTGACTTGTGCACGGCACCCTACTCGCCGAGCCCTAACGGTGTGCCAACTTTGATCACAATCGGCCCAGTCGTTCTCGAGATCTGGAAGCGTCACCCTGCCCGTGCGCACGTGCAGCGGCACCCCAACCGTGACACATGGAAATGCATTGCGCGGCGGGTGCCTACAACCATGCCAAGTATCAGCGCAATCGGCAAACTAACTACAGAGTTATTAGACTTGTTACTGAACTGACTTCTTTTCGTTTTGCACGTGGCACGTGCATTAGGGGTCACCCATACGCATCGAGAGTAGCACACTACGTGTAAGAAAGGAAGGAGCTATCCCACACAAAAGACCGCGAGTGAATCGGTCCAGTGGTTGCAGAGATATAAGGTTTGTACAGGCACCCCACAGGCGGCCTACTGCTAATATTTAGCAATAATCAGTGTCGCATCCGCACACGGGAGGTATCGCCGTCACCTATTCGTATACTCTAATGTGGTTGGGTTCAAGTCACAGTCGAGCCCTGCTTTTTTACAACTTTTCTTAAAAACGGCACATCGTGCAGTGACGTTCTATACATTATTGGAAAGAGCATCGAAAGTTGTATGTTTTATTAACTTTTCACTTTGATATATCTGTAACGTAAAAAGTTATTAAGCAACAAAGACGCTCCCATTGACTTTCCATGTTAAAAATTTTCATTTTCAAACGAACTTTATTAGAAAAAACGATTTCTGCCAGCTTAACGAAGCATAACGGCATGTACTATGCTCTTTCCTTTACAAGATATAAGAGTTTGGGCGAAATCTATCTCTAAAATTTTGTACAAAGATCGAATGAAAATGTCTCTGCAAAGTCTCGACATCGCCGTCCATTGACTTAACATGGGACACAGCAAAATTCCAACTTTGACCTCGTGCAAAGACACGTTCCGAGATTCTGAGGGGTATACAGCGCACACTAGCGTGTACCCAAACGTGTTTGCCATAAAATGCTGGGAAGAAAACCACCTCTTCCTTGGCTCGTTTTCCCGCTATTGGCGATCGCGCAAAAAGTGTCCAAAACCCCGTTCACTTAACACGGGGAAAATGGAATCGCACGTGCCACGTGCCACGAGGTTTTAAGCGAGTAGCGACCGATGCCATAAGGTAGATCGCCTCCGGGAGCCCATACACTGAACTTTTTACGAAGATTGTACATTTCGTCTAGGCCCCAATCAAGATGTCTCGATTCGCTGCCAGACTTGCAAAACATAGCCCGGAGAACGACCGCTCCGGTTGTTTTTCAATAGAAAAACACAATTCTAACGAATAGTGTTTGTCTTTTCAAACAACCTGCGGTTACAGTTCTAACTTCTGTTTCGAAAACCGACGTTACACACATTCGCTGCCAGCATAACATGTATTGTTTGACAGTAACAAAATACAATTGACATCTGAACCCCAAACGGACCGCCATCCACTCAAATTTTATAACCCTAACCGGTCAGGGGGCGAATGGAGGTCATCTCCTGGGCATTACACTCAGCCTTTGCACAAAATATCTCACCTCACAGTGATCATTACAACAATAGCACCGACTTGATAGTGGATTTCAAAGTACTTGCATCAGCTCTTCCTGCTATTGCAGACGATCATCTCCTCAGGGTAATGTTATTCGGGACATGAACGAAGATCGTTTTCGGAGTTTCATAAGTGCTACAGCAACAGCCTGGCACAAAACAGGACTTGTACGCTCTTCTCTGCACTTTGCCCTTCAGTATATCACAAAAGAATTGTTTAGAATCCATCTTACGCTTCTTTCACAGTCTCCCTTGCCACCGTAGGGCGTAGATAGATTGCTGTTGCTGGTAAGTTAAGGCACGGTAGATAGAAATTACCTCGGTTCTCATTTCTCAACGCCTTAAGCTATTTTCATAAAAAAGAACAAACAAATGATCAATAAGATGACAGGAATGTAAACATTTTAATCGTAAAGTAGTCCAAATATTGGAATGAGCTTTTGCTTTTCAGCATCCTCCGATTCATCATCTTTATCATTTGAAAATTCGAGGTACATAAAATGTTTATCACGCGCTCAATGTTAAGTGGGAATATAGTACACGGCAGACACATCAATTTTTGACATTGAACATTTCATCCGTAAATGTTTTAGCATAATATAAAGTTAAAAACAGCGCGAATGGCAGAGTGAAACAAACAACATCTTTCACCCATTGATATAACATGTAATCTGTGGTGCGCCAGATGCGCCATTTTTTGTCAACCGCAGAAGGTGACATGTGACGTAACAGCATCAAGAGCATCTTTTTTCAAGAACTTTTCAAAACAAGTTTCCTATCTTTCTTCCCCCATTTCTCTCAGCATATTGATTTTATGAGGCAATGGTATGCACCATAAATTCTGTGAAAATAGTTTGATCATTTTCATGCATTCTTAAAAAATCGAGTTCCCAACCCCATTCTTCCGCATCAATCGCCTGCGAAAGGTGCGTGCGATTGATGCGAGCGTGCTTCCATGTATTTGAATAGGCTCTTGCACGCGATTTCCTGACCGCGGAAAGAGTCTGTTTCAGGTATAACACAGTCCGGGACAGAAGGAGCACGAATTTCAGCTCCGTATGGTCGGTACACTCACCAGAGTGATGCGTATCTGCGCTCCTTGACGGTACAGACGGCTCTGAACAGTTTGTCGGAGAACTCGAGCTGGTAGCTGGGCAGTGGCAGGCCGTGGCGCACGCTCCACGCGTGCAGCAGCGTCTTAGGCAGCTGCTCCGGCTGGGGTGCGCAGAGGGTGGTCACTTGTCGATATAGGCATCTATAAGTAACTGCTCCGTCCGGCTCGGGGTTACAGTGACAGTGACAGAATCAGAGGAAAATACAACTGTTAATTTTACTCGACCAGACATGTGCATGGATCCGAGCGATGGATCTATGATCTCAATGGATCTCGAAGCAAACTGCAGGTTACGATCTATGATCCCATCGGATCCGGCGTGAAAAATTCATCTTGGATCTATGATCTCATACGATCTGACGATAAATCAAGAACATGGATCTATGATCTGAGTGGATCCCACCATGCACAACATTTGAAACCATGTTTTAAAGGGTTTCCTTGTCAATAAGTGCCACAAAATTATGGATTATGACGTGCGAGCACATAAAATCACTAAAACAGAACGTTTATGAGTTGCAACAAGTGTTTTGGGGGGATTTCTGTGTTGACAAAAAATAAGTGAGGATCTATGATCTCACTGGATCTCAAGTAAAACACGAGAATCGGATCTGTGATCCCTACGAATCTCTCGATAAATTTGAGAGCTGGATCTATGATCCCGTCGGATCCGAGATCAGGATCCGTGGGATCAGATCCCAGATCCATTTTCTCGGATCCATGCTCATGTCTACTCGACCAAGTGCATTTCGCACGATGTGCACTGCAAGGTATATAAATTATCGCTCCACATTATGTACCATGTCGAAATACGAGTTTAGTGCACAATTTAACTGCGAATCGGCATTTTTTCAATCCAAATCGGTTAACTTTACTTGTCTCGTGTTTTCTTTTTCGACGATTTCGGTGGGTCACGTGTGGTGAACCGTGAGGTGATGAGCGAGCTCGCCGGCACTTATATGTTGTTTGCTGATTTTGTGCGTGTAAAAATACATGGCTTGAAAAGAAGAAAAAAAACTTTACTTGTCTCGAAACATTAAGTGATGCTTTGAGATAAACCTCACAAACATTTGACGAAACTTCAGACGAAAACTAATCCACTAACCGTATAGTGACCCCGCACGAAGGCTCGGTGTCCGGGCTCCACGCCGTCGTCGAGCCGCGGCCGTTTGGACAGCGGTCTACCGTCGGGGCTGGTCGGGGGTCCGATCGCGGCGCGGCAGGCGCCACCCAGACCCCAGATGGCGCTGGAGGAGCGCGGGGCAGGCAGGGTCAGTACAGAGGGCACTGGTGGGGCAGTCCGACCAGACCCAGAGTCGACCGGACCATTTCAGCATAGGCAGAGCAGTTGAAGGGATAAACGATAAGCCTATTATGCAAATTAGTACATCAATATCGTCAATTATGAGCAGTGAACAATGGAATATATCCAATCGAAGCAGTACTTCTCCCCTCGGTCCACTCCACCTCCCACTCACCAGATTTCCTCGAGGGTCTGCGCAGCCAGGAATCGTTTGCCGCGAGGCGTCTCCTGTAGCTCTCGTAACATCTGCTGTACTGTGTACTTGGCCTGCGTGAACGGGTGGTGGTACCTGGCGAAACACAAACGGTAAATAAGTATGGCAACATCTGCTGTACCTTTATAAAGTCTGATGGCCAAGAGTTGCGAACGAAAATTATAATTAAAATCTAAATCTTTTTGTATTTCAGACGTTTCGACAACACTGTGTCATCGTCAGTAATTGATATAAAATATTTCCATGTGTCATTACCATGTGTAATTTCTTAATGCTGATGTTATTTTTAAAATGTGATTTGTGACTTCAGGAAATATTTTATATCAATTACTGACGATGACACAGTGTTGTCGAAACGTCTGAAATACAAAAAGATTTAGATTTTAATTATAATTTTCGTTCGCAACTCTTGGCCATCAGACTTTATAAACATGTCTTACAATAATGAACATCTGCTGTACCGTATACTTGGCCTGTGTGAACGGGTGATGGTACCTGGGAAAGGCACACGGTGAATCTCTGTAACATGCAGAACTAAAGTCAATTTGGAAATGCAATGAAAATACGAGGCTGATTTTTTTAATCACCTTTTACATCGTGTCCCGTTAAACAACACAAGTTTTCTTCTACGTCATTAAGAAAGAATGATGGTTACTAGGAATGGCAGGTTAGCACGAAAATCAATCGCCTGACACATAGTCGCCACTGACCGGATACAGAGCTGACACTGACCGGATACAGAGCTGACACTGACCGAATACAGAGCTGACACTGACCGGATACAGAGCTGACACTGACCGGATACAGAGCTGACACTGACTGGATACAGAGCTGACACTGACCGGATACAGAGCTGACACTGACTGGATACAGAGCTGACACTGACTGGATACAGAGCTGACACTGACCGGATACAGAGCTGACACTGACTGGATACAGAGCTGACACTGACTGACCTGACACACAGTTCCAACAGCCGGGTGATGACCGTGTCCATCTCCAGCGGCCCCTCCGTCCGAAACACAGAGAGATTCCACATGGCGGCGCGGGCCAGCATGACGCCCGAGGTACCGCAGCGCTCCCGGAACGCCTCGGCGTCCGCCCGGCACTGGATGTGCCGAGAGCCGCCGCTGGGGTGCCACGAGGGAGTGGTAGGGTCAGAACTGGGGAACTATAATCGCAGCCACATCGCAGCCCGCAGCCCTGGATGCTGGAGAGATACAAGAGTCACACGATTAAAACAAACTTAACACTTGATCAAGTTGATACATAATAGAGCCAAAATTAAGATTCGATAAACCTAGCGAAAACATAATAGATCGAGTTAATGGGACCCGTCCGGATTATTGCCCCGTCCCGGAGCTCACTTTGCGATGACGGGTATGGTGAGCGCCTCTGCCACGCGCCGGATGGCGTCCTCGTGCACGGGGTGCCGCGGCCGCTCGTGACGCGTACGGCCGTGAACGGTGAGCGCTGCCACGCCACACGACTCCACCATCCGGCAGAAGGAGAGCGTCTCGGCGTCCGAGGCCAGCAGGCGTATCTTACCTGGAAGTAAGCCGAAACAACAGTCAGAGGACGGATGGTGAGAAAGTCGGCAGAGAGCAAAAGTCGAGTACGATGAAGCGGGAAAGAATAAAGTCAAAAAAAGAAGAGAAAAAAAAAACGTTATTTAGATGAATATGGATGCATAGATATACTGCAGTCTGCAGTGGATGTAAAATGGCAATGGCTATCCAGCAGGTCACTTGTAATATAGAAATTCAAAATATATTTGCCCTCGGTCGACGGTCAGGCCCCCAGTCCCCCCAAAAGAGCCGTACTCACAAGTCACTGGCACTCTGACTCCTTTGACGAGCGTCGTCAGAATGTCCTTGACCTTGTCGGGCTGCTGCAGCAGGGCGGCGCCCATGCCGCCCTTGATGGAGAACTCCTTGGGACAGCCCATGTTGATGTCGATGCCGGCCACATCATTCTCACTGCCATCACAGACACCGAGGGAACGCAGGTCATACCACAACTCACACTGAGGATACATACTAGTGATGTCAATTACGGAAAATCGGAATACCGATACCAAACCAAATACCAACCAAAGCCGTGGAGAAATACCGAAACCAAACCAACTTGGGAACATGAGGAAAATACCAACTTTTTACCGATTTCTTGGCCTCTTAAACATTAGCGAGGGTTCATGATACCAACAAAATACGAAACACATTAGGATTGAAATACCAAATACCGAGTTGCTATCGGTTTGGTATCGGTATACCAAAACGTTGGTAGGTATACGATTGACATCTCTAATACATACAATGCACTGTAATAATACACCCAGGAAAGTCCGTATACGTACTAAATACATCTAAACAAACGGACAACATGGGTAATGGGGACGGCTTATCGGGAATTTTGGCAATGGAAAAATCGCCCGCCGTCAATATTTTCAGCAAATAGTAGTCCGGCATTTTGTCAGCCAGACGAGAAAAAAAGCTTATGGTGTGTATTATGTAGGAGAGAAAATAAGATCAGCCAGACAAATAACTGGCGTTTCCAATCAGCACTTTTTTATCACACTTGCTGGAGACATTTACTCTCGCCCTTATAGGGGTGGTGGGGGGTCGAATGGACCGTCCATCGGTTTTTCGCGAATAGCTCGCGTAAAAGCGGCCGATCGCGACGAAATTTCAGTGCTCTTGAGTCGGTCAATTTTCCACCTACCCTGAAAATTTCATGACCCTGACCCAAATGACCTTTGACCTGTGACCTATTTCTCGAGGTCATGTTTGGCCGGAATCGCGATTCGCGTATGTCGGCCCGCATTGGCCGCGCGTTTGCAGTCTTTTCGTGGTTTTAAGCGTTCAAACATGTGATATAATGTTGGTCCCATGCATTTGGATGGGTGTGAAGGTCACGGGAAGGTCAGGTCAGGTCATTGACCTTTGATGACCTCGGTTCACTTTCTTGAGTTTATGTTTCTAGTCTAGTTTTTTAAGCTGAATTCGAATTAAGTAACCATTTGAACATTACCGAAGTAGTTTTGGTGCCTTCGTAACATGTTACGAAGCTGTCAGAGGCGGTTGACACGTACTACGAATACCTGGCAGGACCCCAGGCTGCTGGTTGACCTGACCTGACTTGACCTGACCCGACCTAACCTAAATGCATGAAGACATCATCTGTGGTCAAAACTAGCATGGTATTCGTGATCAGTACCCCGAAAAACCCCATAGCAGCCACACTACGACGTTCTAACAGGTCGCGATTTTTCCGACTTTTGGGTCATTGATCTGACCTGGAGGGTCAACTAACGACCTAGGACCTTAAAATTGGGTATCATCGGCTTCCTCACGTCACGGGCAACATACTCGTTTTTTTCGCGAAGCTCTAGATCGATCAGGGGTCTAACAACGGGATGGGGTTACAACAGACCCCCCCCCCCCATTATACGTTCGCTGCTGGCGAAACACCAACACGGCCGAGGGTTAAAATAACAGGAAATTGTTATGTCGTTATGTCGGTAAAGGACACTCATCTACCAATTCTCAATCACAAAAAGCTGAACATTTCACTCAGCTCACACTTCCACAAGATCAATGATAGATAACTCATAAACCTATCTATCAAATCAATTCTCATTTCTCACACTTAGTTCCTGGCATGTGAAGGTCCCTATCAAACCAGACCTGTCTGATCTTAGGTCAGACAGGGCCCAAGCCCGCTTGCTTATCCCTGTCCAGGCGCAGACACCGCAGTGACTCACAATTTGCGGCCCACCTGGAGGGCTCGCTCTGCGTCACATGTGCCCATCTGGAGCACCACTCGGGAGCGTTCCTCTTCGCAGGTGCGCAGAATGACAGTGCCATCCGCTGGGTCCACATAGTCCACAGTCCCCAGCGATTCTGTCAGATACAGACAGTGGTAACAGTCATACAGTGGAAAGCCATGTCAGTAGTTGTGTCACACTACCTCCAGCCATATACACAGAACTGTGATGCCTGCTTTACACCCACTGCCATGTCATAGTGGTATGGAGACTGTCAGTTACAGTCACTTACCATTACAGTGCCCACATTAAGCACCGGACTCCTAAAAAAGAGCTAATACCAACCCTGACCACAACAATAGTATCAGTGCAAAGTTACTGAGAACAGCCGTGAACAGTTAAAGTCAGTGACGAGGAACTAAACAGCACACCAAACCTCAGCATATAAATTGAAATTCCCATCCAATGACTGAAATTTCACAATCAAATGGTAGGTAGGACCGTAGGGGTGGGGGCCTGCAGCCACCTCCACAGCAGAGCAAACTCTTGTTTCACATGGCTCTGGCTTTAATCCATTTGTTCAAAGTATTCAAGTATACTTGAATATGTTATTGTTTAGCTGGAACATGGATGACAGCTGATAGAGATCAAGATAATCGTATTTCCAGCTCTGTTAATTTGAGCTCTTCGGTTATTACAGCTTCTCGAATAAATGAAGAGCTGGAAGCATGGTTATCTCTGCCAGCAAAATATTCAAGCTTAATTCTTAAAGGAAGTGGATACTTACTGTTTACTTGCCTCACAGCTGCCAAAAGCTTCCAGTCCACGAGCTCTTCGGTAAAAACAATATCAGCGCCATATTCCAAAGCCAGAAGACGAACAGGTAGTGTAGAGACACGAACCATTGGTGCCAGAATGATCTTATTCTTGTAATCCATTGTAATTAATAATAAAATAAAATACTTATTATTAGCGATGAAACGCAATGCACCGCCACCACCCCCTCCACGCTCTCTGCTCCCAAAGCAAAAGTGAGCAAAATGCTACAAGCTTGGGTTGTTGATATGAAAGCTGCAAAGTTGTGAAGCGAAGTTCAGCGTGTTCTATTGTCTATATGTCGTCGTCAAGCCATTTGTTTTTCTGCTTACTTGTGACCATTTTATTTTTGTTTGTCTCTTATCTAGAAGACGAAATCAATAGCGCGATGATAAAGAAAAAGCCAAAAAAATCTGCTTAGATGATAAAAGCGAAATATTTGTACACAAAGTATGCAAAGCAACAAAAAAGTTGTACGTCAACGCGAGTCGCGAACGTAGCTGTACACGTTGAAACGTAACAACTGCGCTGTTTTAGAAACGTTCGAACATTTTCTATTTTGCTCACTGAACTCTATTTTGATGAAAAGGCACTAAATAAAGGACAACACTATTCGACCGCCACCCTTGCAGGCTGCAGCCATTCTATTACTCAGGAACCACTGGACCGATCAGAACGAAGTAAACACCAATCGAATCAGGGTGTAAGATTTTTTTTATAAATTTAGTCCGAACCTTTTGATGGGAAGGATTCACAAGGACAGAGCCACCGCTAAGCGAAGCTTGTTGCGATGACCCTGCCCTCTACCCTCCGATCGCGCATTTCCGATTCTATGGCAGAATTTAGAGTCCAAAGTTTAACGTGCGCACAAAGCCGCGCACGGCCGGTCCCCTCGCTGACTTCGCCTGGCTACGGCCTGCCACCAACCGCAACCATACCTGTCAGGAGGCCCATAAATGTCGAGCGCCCGTCGCGCTTCGAACCCGGACTGTCATAACCGGGAACGCGTGCTCTCACCACGCGGAGTCCAACGCTCTAACCAACTGAGCTACGGGACCGGCAAGCTACGGGACCGGCTCATCAGCATTTTATCAGCCGTTTCGAAGATGGTGACCTCAGGTGGCCTGGGTGACCTCAAATGATCAACTTAGCGTTGAAGCCTATTGCAGCAATTCTATAACTAACTCAGGAACTACTGGGACGATCGAGACGAAAACACCACCAGTCAATTCAGCGTATGCGATTCTATGACCTGTTTCGGATAAGTCGAATATGGTGACCTCAGGTGACCTTGGTGACCTCGGAAGGTCAACTTCACGTTTGCAGCCATTTTATAACTCAGGAACTACTAAGCTGATCGAGACGAAAATACCACCAGTCGATTTGGCGTATGTGACTTCATCAGCCTTTTCGAATATGGTGACCTCAGGTAACCTCGGTGACCTTAGGAGGTCACATGACCGTTGTCGCCTATCGCAGCCAAGGAACTAGGTACTGGGCCGATCGAGATGAATTACAGGGCCTCGGCTAACATGTTAACTACTGGGGCAAATGCCCCAGTAGAGTCCAGGAATGCCCCAGTAGTGGTCAGGTATTGCCCAGCCTCCACAAAATGATAATATCTTAATATAAACGTACATTTTTCACTCGGAAGCGGTTGAAGACGTTTGTGGCAAGAAATCAGGGGCGGCGGAAGAGAGGGTGCATGGTGTGCAGCTGCACCCTCAATTACCAGCCAAAAACATAAGCGTGCATTGCCAAACATATCTTTTTGTACCCCCATAATCCATAAGCTGCCATTCGTTCGAAAGAGCGTCAAAAATAATGATGAAACTACTTCGGCCACCTTTTTGGTCAGTCAAAGGTCAGGTCATGGGGGTCATTGACGGCCACATTTCGCCGACTTTCAGGTCGAATATCGACAATTTGCAAGATGCCGACGCATGACTCGGGAACCAATAGAGCTACAGCGCTGCGGATAAGCGCATTTGATAGCCATATCAGCGTACTTTCTGGGTATTTCTCTTAGATTTGACCTAACGTCAACGGTTTTGCCTGCAGGGGGCAGAAACTTCCAAAATAGACGATTTTTTCGGGAACATTTTTTTTCTGCGATATCGTTTGACTCAAGCCTTGCACGAGCCTTCTTTTACCAACATCGTGTTCCTCTCATCAAGACGCATCGAATGAACTATAATTTGATCTTGAAAGGTCAATTTGAAAATTTGACCTCAGGTCAAGGTCATGATCTGACCGGAAATTGTCATGTTGCATATCAGTGGATCCGTATCGTCGACCTGAACACATATAAGGCGTTTTAATCGCTCTAGCATCCTCTTTCAAAAGTAAGTCGCGAAAAACTTTTAGATACCATTTGTGCCCTGAGATGACCTCAGGGGTCACGGGTCACGGCTGCCATTTTCATGTTCAGTGTGTCAAAGTTACTTGTAATTCAGTGTTTGAGAGTGTTTAGAATGACTTTCGTCCAAGAGAGGCGGTTTTGAATTTTCTCCCATTGACTTATAATACCTAGAGAGGTCGCAAAATTGGCCTGAGGTTACCGATATGAAAATTCCGAGATATACATTTTGTACATAATGTTGCTACTTGCTAGAGCACTTCATGGACCGGATAGCTCCGTTATCCATGATAAATCCATGGACTGGATAGGATTGGATCCCAAATTTTGAAAACTAGAACGGATGTGGGAATTTAAGTTTGAACACGGATCAGAACAGATAAAATTATGCATTCTATATTCATGTAAAGAATTAACTGAACTTGTTAAGCAGCAGCAGCGGTATTTTATGATTTAGGTACATGTGATTTAGAAGCATGTCTTTGTGAACCATGATAGTCTGTGAGATATATGGTTGTCTGGTCCCTTACAGTGAATTTGTGATAGTCCACAACCAGTTCACGGCGAAACGGATTATTATGGATATTTTTTGGATGTTTGGCTGAAATATTAGCCATGGGCGGGCCGGATTCTGAAGTTCAAAGAGAGGCAGATAATGGGCGGACCCGGATATGATTGCTGGATATAGGCCGGGCTGGATCCTGAAAAGCCTATCCGTGAAGTGATCTAACTGTTGCCCTTATCAATCGCTGAAAGTTTCAAAGCGATCGGTCACTCGGTGTAGCTATGGTATAAAAATTGAAACATTTTATGAGGTTACTTGAAGTGACCTGATGACCTGACCTTGGATGACCTTGGTCTGAAATTATTACAACATGTGTAGATTAATTGGTGGATGATAAGGTGTGGCGCTCCGCTCCGCCGTTTTTGAGATATCCGCGGAAAAACGCAGGGGGGGCACCCCCCAGCAGGGTGCAGTTAACACACTTCGACCATTTGCCCCAGTAGTCAAAATTCCTTAGCCGAGGCCCTGGATGAAAACACCACTAGTCGATTCAGAGTATGCGATTTCAATAGTTGTTTCAAATATGGTGACCTCAGGTGACCTCGGTGACCTCGGAAGGTCAACTTCACGTTTTCGCCTATTTCAGCCATTCTATAACTCAGGAGCTACCCAGCTAACAGGAAACGTTACTACAACGTTGTCACAACGTCTTGTTTCGGTAAGTTGCGAAATTACGTTTTAATTACGTTGTAGCAACGTTCTGAACGTTGTGAACCCATGGTTTGGTCCGAAAGTCATGGCAAAACGTCGTGACAACGTTTTATTGGTACGTTGCAGCAACCGCGCACTTGCAGCATTATATTTTGACCAGTATAGCGCCTTTTGGGGCGACTAACGGAGCGAGCGAGGGGGTGAGTCTTGCACGTGCGAAATTTCGAGGGGGTACCTCCAACTGACTTGTGCACGGCACCCTACTGACTGGTCTCTAGCGATGTGCCGAATTTGGGCACAATCGGCCCAGCCGTTCTCGAGATCTGGAAGCGGCACCCTGCACGTGCGCACGTGCAAAATGGGTCCCAACTGACTTGTGCACGGCACTCTAGTAACCGGTCCCTAACTGTGTACCAAATTTGAGCGCAATCGGTCGAGCCGTTCTCGAGATCTGGAAACGACCCCTGCACGTGCGCACGTGCAGCGGCACCCCAACTCTGGCACATGGATATGCAGTGCCTAGTGGGTGCCTACCTACATGCCAACTTTCAGCGCAATCGGCCAAGTAGTTACCGAGATATTGCAACAATTACAAAAGTGACACCTCTTCGTTTTGCACGTGGCACGTGCATAAGGGGTCACCCACATGCATCGGGAATAGTCCAATACTTGGTAGAAGGAATGAAGCTACCCTACAAAAATTACCGCATGTAAATCGGTCAAGTGGTTGCTGAGATATAAGCCTCGCAAAAGCGTCCGCACGGCCGGCCGGCCGGCCGGCCGGCCGGCCGGCCGCTCATACTCAGAAATTTCCGTTATTCTACGTAAGACTCCGCTCGCTTCGCTCGCTCCGTAATAATGCATGGTGACATATATGGCCATATAATGCATTTCCTTTGACTTTCAATGCGCATATTCAGTTTTCATCGTTAAATTTGACATATTTTAACACTTGGATTGTTCACGTTGTCAGCTGGTGGTCGCCAACACGTTGTTAAAACGGTTTTTCACAACCTTGACATTATAGGTACTGAATAATTAGCGGTGTTTTTACAAGTAAATTCTGATACCTTTCTCTCTCTATCTCTCTCTAATATATATATATATATATATATATATATATATATATATATATATATATATATATATATATATATATATATATATATATATATATATATATATATATATAGGCGTGGCGATGGGTTCACCTCTCGGTCCTCTATTCGCCAACTTTTACATGGCTTTTGTCGAGGAGAGTACTTTCAGTGACCCGGACATCAAACCAACGACATACTGTCGATACGTAGATGATGTTTTCTTAGAGGTGAGGGACCCACAGCATTTAGCTGATATCATTCGAGCACTTGAAAACAACTCTGTTTTGAAATTTACTTTTGAAACACACCAAGATGGAAGCTTGAATTTTCTTGATGTTACTATTCAGACCACCCCAGACAGATACCTCACTGGCGTCTACGCCAAACCCACCAACAAAGGAAAAACACTCAAAGCCAAAAGCGAATGCCCCTCTCAGTACAAGAAAAGCGTGCTCCGAGCATTCATAACACGGGCAGTAAAAACCAGTTCCACTTATGACTTGATGAACACAGAATTTGACAGGGTCAAACAACTTCTGGTGAACAATGGATTTACAAACACCGAGGTAGACGAAGAAATCCACAAACAACTTGAAAAACGACACAAGCCACCACAACCTGCGCAACAACAACAACCTACCAAGGTCCATCACCTGTATTACAGGAACTACATGAACACACAACACAAAACTGATGAGAAGATCCTCAGAGACATGTTGAAGAAGAACATCACCTGCACAGACGACAATAGTCAGGTTCAACTTCACATCTTTTACCGAAACAAGAAAACATCCCAACTAGTGATGAAAAACAGTCCCGCTTCGACAAAGACATCGAACCGCACCAACGTAATTTACAAATTTACGTGTCCACACAAGGATTGTAGGCCTTGTAACAACCATTACATTGGTGCGACTACGACAACTTTGTCGAGACGTTTGACTATGCACATCCAGGATGACACAGGACCAGTCGAACATTGGGTAGTCACACACAAACAAAAACCCACTCACAAACTACTCAAAGACAGCACCGACATCATCGACGCCAACAGCGACCACTATCGCTTATTCATCCAAGAGGCCATATACATCAGCAGACATAAGCCACCACTTAACATACAGAGATACACCAACATCTCACTGGCGCTCTGGGGTGTATGATCCTGATGGGAAAAGTGATGGGGAATGGTCCTTATCGGCCCTGTTCATGTGCTCCAACCGAATAGCTGGAGACTGTGCGTTATGAAAAATGCTTGTCTGTGTTATGTGTATGACGTTGTGTCATTAGGTATGCATTAAGACTCAAGGGAGTTGGAAATGATGAAAAAGTGGAAAGTTAAAGTGATTCAGTGACCCAGTATAGTGAAGTGTAAGTGTATATGTATCTTCGTCACCTGCAATATTTGTAACATGGCTATTTTCAATATTTTGCAAATCAAAATAGCTACACTGACGACCATGTTTAGCGGTACTTTTTAGTACATTCCTTGAAAATGATTGTCTCAAATACAATCGAAACGCGTCGGAAAACATGACTTATTAAATAACCGATATAATCAATACAGTTCCTGATTCAATCAAGAAAACTTTCAACAAGATACAAAAACTTAACAGAAAACTATCTAAAGCCAAAACTGCGGTGCTGTAGTGGCGGCGGAAGCAGGGGGGCAAGGGGGGCAGCTGCACCCCAAAGCTATGGAAAGGGGCGCCTCGAAAATCTGTAGAGGAGGCAGGGAGTTAAGAGGTGCGGCAGCCATAAAGCTGAGCAGTGCGACACCGCAACTGATAAAGGCACTTGTGACACGAAGAGGGTGGCAATGACGTGGGAAAAGTATCTTTTGATATGCTGAAGAGTGGAGGGCATGGCATCCTTATCTGAAACAAAGGCAGATGCTGCCGACCCTGTCGAATATAATCTTGCCAGGCGATAAAGGCTAGGAGGGCGCAGCCACTCGAGAAGCGCGCCATGCGGAAGAGGGGCGCCTGCATGCGAAAGAGGGGCGCCTGTGTGTGTTCAGTTCAAAAGCTGTGCGTGTGAACAGTTCAAAAGCTATCGGTTGCTTTTCCATGCGTTTTTCTAGCTACCATAGTTCCTGAGATAATGGCATGTTTTCTGAAAAATATAATGACCATTGGCAAATTTTGACCTTTGATGACCTCTAGTGACCCCAATATTGCTCTAAGATGAAAAATGATCGAAATACTTTCAAACGTACGCATTAAGAGCTATCGACTGCTTTTTACCGCGTCTTTCTATCCCTCTTAGTTTTTGAGTTAGAGGTGGGTGGTAACATATGCACCCCCCCCCCCCCACTAGGGCGAAGTTGGCTGAGACCGCCACTGGGGCGCGGGTTATTCACTAGTCCACACGAAGGTATTGGAACCGTGGAACTCTTTTCGATATGCCTTATTCGGAGAATCTTATGATATGGTGATGAGGTTGTTTCTAAACGAACATTATGAAGGTTACATTTACGCTATGGAATGTACCTAACTATTTCTCGTTACATAAAAACTGTAATTCTGAACGTGTTAACAGGTACACTCGGGGGCAGATTGATGTTCCACAACTCTTTATCCACCGGGTTCCTATGGCTCAGCATTGGCAGCAGCCGCCTGGTACCGGTAGACTGTGCCGCTTCACTTACTTGTCAAGCGGCACAGCCTACCCACACCGTATGCCACCGGTCTGGGTCGGTGGCTGGAAGGCGATGTGGGCCGCCTGTGACGTCAGCGCAGCGGCGAGGGCCGAGCCCGGGGGCATGGCTCGGGTCGGCGCGGCGCGGCGGCTGGCGAGGGCTGGGGAGTGAGGTGGGGTGGGAGCACGGACCATCGCGCGGCTGAGCGAGTGTAGTTAGCTTTCGCGTCTCAAGGCGCCAATTATTCTACCTAACAATTGTGCTAAAGCAGTTGTTAAAATGTCCTATCCCCAAGACAGCGCCTATCATTATACTTGCCATGCACATTACGACACACTTAAACGTGGCATTGGGACAGCCGATAGAATTTATATCACACGTGCATCGAGGTGCGGAGCTACATTTTTTTTTTTAACAGATAAGTATTAAGGCCTTGATTGAGCTCATTGATGTCTATTATTTCGCACAGCAATCGTCCAGAGACGTGGGAACTGGGGTTTTGGATAGCGCGGCGTCCCAACTTTAAGCAACTCTTACTGTTCCTCTAATGTGTGGTCGCAGCCACCAATAGCAAACCGTTCCATCTAGGAACAAATAAGTCACGCACCTGGGACGGTTCGAACCGGGTTTCTCCAACCGGTCACCCTACGACGCTAGCGTGTATCCACTGAGCTGCCGAAACCAGCGACCACCTGCCGCGGTCAAACGCGATCAAATGTCACAATACTGTCATTGGCGTTCAGCGGGTGAATGCCATTTTGTTTTGTGCAGGCGAGGACCATTCTCGGTAGCTCAGTGGATGAACGCTCGTGTCGTGAATTGGCCGGTGGGAGAAGCCCGGTTCGAACCCCCTGAGTGGCCGACTTTTTGGCTCCTAGTTGCAACGGTTTGCTATTGGGGGCTGCGATCACATATTAGAGCAACAGTAATAATCGCTTTAAATTGGGGCGTTAGCTGCGGCACTACTCATAACCCCCAGTTCCCACGTCTCTGGATGATTGCCGTGCGAAACAATAGACATCAATCTGCTCAATCAAGGCCTTAATACTAATATGTTATACAAAATATAGCTCCGCACCTCGATGCACGAGTGACATGAGTTCTATCGGCTGTCCCATTGCCACGCTTAAGTGTGTCGTAATGTGCATTGCAAGTATGATGATAGGCGCTGTCTTGGGGATAGGACATTTTAACAACTGCTTTAGCACAATTATTAGGTAGAATAATTGGCGCCTTGAAAGGCGAAAGTTAGCTACACTCGCCCAGCCGCGCGATGTCCGTGCTCCCACCCCACCTCACTCCCCAGCCCTCGCCAGCCGCCGCGCCGCCGCGCCGCGCCGCCGCCGACCCGAGCCATGCCTCCGGGCTCGGCACTCACCGCTGCGCTGACGTCACAGGCGGCCCACATCACCTTCCAGCCACCGACCCAGACCGGTGTCATACGGGTGGGTAGGCTGTGCCGCTTGACAAGTAAGTGAAGCGGCACAGTCTACCGGTACCAGGCGGCTGCTGCCAATGCTGAGCCATAGGAACCCGGTGGATAAAGAGTTGTGGAACATCAATCTGCCCCCGAGTGTACAACATATTGTCAAACGTCTCTTCACTGTTTGTGTTACTACAACCGTGTATATGGTAAGGGGCGCCCAGCGGGAAGGGGCGTTTCAATATCGTTTGCAACCCTATCCTAGAATACCTTCCGCCGCCACTGATATATATATATATATATATATATATATATATATATATATATATATATATATATATATATATATATATATATATATATATATATATATATATATATATATATATATATATATATATATATATATACATATATATATGACATGTGTAAATTGCAAAGCGTCATTGGCATGTTTTGCAACATCACAGGCGGAGCTAGAGGCTTGCAACTATCCCTATGTAAACGCGGCTGTTATCCGCGGCTGCCAGCAAGCCACGCGGGCCGCCACTCAGGCGAACGGTGGCTCGCGCCCTGACCTCGCCTGAGGGGCCGTGACGTCAGTGTCACCGGCCGGCGTTCAGAGCCAGCCGGCCGAGCCGCAGTCTACGCAGCGCGAGCGAGCAGTGAGGGCCGGCGGCGGGCGCGGCTGAGATAGCTGGAAGATGAAAGATAGCGCCAGTTGTCTGCGTTTGATGCGATTGTGGTAAGTCAAAGCACCATTTACGAGTAGCATTTGCAAGATTGTGCCTTGTAATATCGTGCGGTCTAGGCTATAGTTCATTGTAGCTCTAGCCTCTAAGGTGTTGACATGTTTGATTTAGGCTGTCGCACTGTTACGGAAAGTGGTGCAGGTATTTTTGTGATTTTTTTCATGAATTGAATGTCTGATTTTCCCTCATGTCTTCCCGCAGACGTCCTGCAACTCGTCAGCGCGCCTTGTGGCAGGCCTACTGTCGGCAATGCGGTAGCGAAGTGGCTGTCCGGAAGCTGCGACCGGAACGGGGGTGCGCAGACCGTCTGGTCAGGCACTGCCAGCTGCCTAGGGACATCGAGGCCGCAAATGAGCCGGTGCCTAACGGTCCGCCGAGTGATCCTCCCAGCGAGGGTTAGTGAAGAAGTGAACTTCCACCAGTTCTGGCGTGCTAGCGGCTAGCGCCAGAGCCGGTAGAACCCAATTCCGTCCCACGCCCCCATGGGGGCGCCCCGGCCCCATGTCCCATCACCGATGCCGCCGCCGTCGTTTTTTTTTTTTGTAAATTGACCTGTATGATATATTTATTGAAATATACACTTCTTACATGCCTTTTTTTACAAGTCTAGAGAACGGGAAGAGAGCGTCGGAAACACATTCTGAGTATGTTGCGAACACGTTGAGAGGGCGTTGCGAAAATGTTTAGGACGTTTACTCAGGGTCGCAGGGACGGCAATACGAAGTAGCGACAACGTGGTGCGCACGTGATAAAAACGTCGCAGAGACGTTGCCAAAGCGTTCTATACTCCTTGTAGTCACGTTGCGGAAACGTGGTGACAACGTTCCAGAAACACTGTTGGTACGTTACAGAAAACATTTCATAACGTTGGCGGGACGTTGTAAGAACAGTTTTGGGACGTCACGGCTGTAGTGTCTGAGTGTATTAAGTGCCGTGCCGGCCTGTCCGCACTGTAGCGAGTGGCGCCCCGCCCTCCTCTGTGATCACGTGATCTTGTGACCGCCGACCAATTCCTGGCCGGCTGGAGCAGTCGGTGCCGGGCAGCCAGCCAATACAGGCCTATCGAGGACGCGGACTTTACAGTGGCGACGAGGCAACCACTCACAGGCGGCGATGACCAACGAGAGCAAGGTGACCAGCCCTCCTGGAATGTCGGCTATTGGCATCGGTGAATACCAGGCGAGTACAGATTGGCAAGAATATGTCGAAAGATTTGAATTTTCTTGTTTTGCACAAGGTATCACTGAGGATGAGCGCAAAAAAGCCTTATTACTTGCATCTGTTGGCCAAGAAACTTATACGAGCATCAAGTCAGTTTTGTCACCGGCATCACCTGTTGGACTTCCATATGTGGAGTTGTTGGAGCGAGTGGGTCGGCATTTAGCACCTAAGCAATCAGTGATACTCAGCCGGTTTAAGTTCAATCAGTGCATTCAGGAACCTCATCAGTCAGCTGCTGATTACGTCGCTAACCTCAAGAGATTGGCCGAAAAATGTGATTTTGGTCAGACTTTGGACAGCATGCTTCGTGACAGACTTGTGTGCGGGGTCAAAGACTCCGTGTTGCAGAAGCGGCTTCTGGCGGAGGAGGACTCCCTGACGTTCGTCATGGCCGAGAGGTTGGCGTTGGCGGCGGAGTCGGTCACCAGAGACGTGGGTCAGCTCGCGGCGGGCCGTGCCGTCGGTTCGCTGGAATCTGAAGCGGTACACCGCGCCGATCAGCTGATTTCTGACCGGCAGCGCGCCGGTTCCGTGACCGGGTCAAGGTCAGTGGGTCGCGGTCGAGCCGCGGCGGCCGCCGGGTCGCGGCAGGCTGGCCGGCCGGGGCGGGGGACCGGTGACCGACCGGGAGGGTCCGAAGCAGCCGACATGAGGCGGCGTCAGGACTGCTATCGATGTGGTGGTATGCATAACCCACGGAACTGTCGATTCCGCGACTATCACTGTCATAGCTGCGGTGAGCTGGGGCACCTGAAACGCAAGTGTGTTCGAAGTGTCCATGCTGTAACCGACCCTCCTGCAGTTCAGAATGATGACAGTCAGAGTGAGTCAGATGTTTGCAGTATCTACTCTGTTGGCCGCCCCAAGTGTCCCCCGATCACCGTCGAGGTACTGGTTTTCGGTGTCCCTGTGCGGTTTGAAGTTGACACCGGGGCTGCTAGCACTCTGATGACCGCCGAAACGTTCCGGAATGTGTCGGACAACGGGGGGCATGGCGGGCTGACGCTCTCCAGGTCAGAGGCGAGGCTGCGCTCGTATACGGGAAACGCCATCCCTGTCATCGGTGAGTTCAGCGCCGTTGTGAGGTACGAAAGCCAGCATCTGGACCTGCCCGTTCTGGTCGTCGAGTCACACGGGCCGAATCTGCTGGGCCGTGATTGGTTGGCGACACTGAAGCTTGACTGGCGCGGCATCAAGCAGGTGAGAAACCTGGGTGAGTCACCTGGCGATGTAGTAGGCAAGCTGAAGGCCAAGTACAATGATGTGTTTTCAAAGGAGCTGGGATGTTTCAAGGATGTCGAAATTTCTTTTGACGTGGACCAGACTGTGTCGCCCCGGTTCATGAAAGCACGACACCTACCCTATGCTTACAGGCGCCGGGTGGAGGAGCAGCTTCAGGCGGAGGTGGAAGCCGGTGTCCTAGAGCCGGTGAAGTCGTCAGACTGGGCCTGCCAGATCGTTCCAGTCTTGAAGCCGGACGGTAAAATTCGCATTTGTGGCAACTTTAAACAGACGGCCAATCGGGCTATCCGTGTCGATAGATACCCATTACCTCGAGTTCAAGATCTGTTCGCACAAATGTCTGGGGGAAGAGTTTTTGCCAAGTTTGATTTGTCCCGTGCCTACCAGCAGCTCACTGTGTCCGAAAAGCAGAGATATCTGCTAACCATTAACACGCCAAAAGGCCTGTACCGCTACAAACGTGTACCGTTCGGGATAAATGCAGCCGTGGGACTCTTCCAGAGGGAGATGGAGAAGCTGCTGGCCGGTCTGCAGAATGTGTTCGTCTTCCTGGACGACGTGCTCGTCTCTGGGTGCGACGAAGTGGAGCTGCTGAAGACTGTGGAGGAGGTGCTGCGGCGGTTCCAGGACGCTGGCGTCAAGGTGAGAGAGGACAAGTGTAGCTTCTTCGTGCCATCAGTAGAATATCTGGGACACGTGATTAGCAAAGATGGTGTTCGGCCAACCCAGGCCAAGCTCGATGCCATTTTCGGTGTCCCGACGCCAAAGAACGCAAAAGAGCTGCAATCATTCCTTGGAATGGTAAACTACTACTCAAAATTCATGCCAGGTCGCGCTCACGTGCTTAGCCCGCTTTTCTCCTTGCTGAAGAAAAATGTTGGATGGACATGGGGAAAACGAGAACAAAATGCGTTCGATGAGTGCAAACGACTGCTCGCCTCCGATCGCATTTTAGTGCATTATAACCCAGATGTACCCCTGGTACTCACCTGCGACGCGTCCTCCAGGGGCATCGGCGCTGTGCTGTCGCACCGGTTCACAGACGGCACAGAAAAACCGGTTGGGTTTGCATCTCGATCCCTGAACTCTGCCGAAATTCGGTATAGCCAGATTGAGCGCGAGGCATTGGGAATTATCTTCGGCGTTACTGCGTTCCGTGAGTACTTGTACGGACTGCCCTTTATCTTGGAAACAGATCACAAGCCTCTTCTAGCTTTGTTTGGGGAGACGAGAAGCATGCCAGAGATGACCAGCAGCAGGCTAAAGAGGTGGGCTCTTCGACTGTCAGAGTTTTCCTACACTATTCGTCACAAATCTACTCGTGACATTCCTCACGCCGACTGCCTCAGTAGACTGCCGACGGGCTCGGCATTAGACATGCCCGTCAGCGATGATACAGAGGCAGAAAGAGTGCTCCTAACGACTCAGTTAGAGGATATAGGAAGTCTGAGCCCAGAAAAATAGGGAATGATGACAGCACGAGACCCTGTTCTTTGCAAGGTGGTTCGCTGCATTAGGACTGGTTGGGCACGCGAACCGGGCGATGAATTGCGGCCTTACAGTGCCCGTCAAGCTGAGCTGTACGAGCTAGGCAATGTCATCATGTGGGGTGACCGTGTAGTCATCCCACCAAAAGCCCGCAGCACCGTCTTAGCTGAGTTGCACGCCTGTCATTTCGGTGTCGTAAAAATGAAATCTATGGCTCGGTCCGCAGTCTGGTGGCCCGGAATTGATCGAGATATAGAGCAAATGTCGTCCGGATGTGATATCTGTCAGCTCCACCGTCCCGATCCACCACAGGAAGAACTCCATCCATGGGAGTGGCCGCAGCGTCCTTGGTCTCGCCTGCATGTTGATTTTGCTGGGCCTGTGCGTGGAAGGTACTATCTGGTGTTAGTTGACGCATTTTCAAAATGGATTGAGGTTGAAGAGATGACGTCGATCACTGCTCAGGCTACGATTTCTCGTCTCACTGCCATATTCAGTCGTTTTGGGCTTCCTGACATGATAGTGTCAGACAACGGACCTACTTTTACCAGTGAGGAATTCCAGACTTTCCTCACCAGAAATGCAATCGTTCACAGGACAACCGCTCCATACATGCCGTCTTCCAACGGGCTGGCTGAGAGAGCGGTGCGAGAGCTGAAGATTCGGCTCAACAAGATGTCAGCTGATCAAGTAAGTGATCGTATCTCAAAATGGCTGTTTTTCTACAGAACCACCCGGCATGCTACGACCGGTGAAACGCCTTCACGGCTCCTGCTGGGCTACCAGCCGGTGACGAGATTTGACCGCCTGAAGCCCAGTCTGGAGCGCAACGTCAGGACGAAGCAGTTCACCCAAGTTCAGCAGCACAAGAAGCGTCACCCTACCAGCCGGCCAACGCTGTCTCCAGGAGATATGGTGCTCGCTCGCTACTACCGTCAGGGTAAGGCATTTTGGCGTCCAGCCTCGATTGTCAGGTGCTTTCACCCGATGTTTACAGTGCGTTTCGACACTGGTGACATCTGTAAGAGACACATCAATCAGCTTCGCCCACGATCATGTCCCGCAGCGCGCTCGCGCGAGGGCGAGAACGATTCCGTGTCCTTGACGCGGGTGCCGACTTTTTCCCCCAGCCGATGTCGTGGATCCCTGGAGCCGAGCGACAGCCATCCGGACTCGCCGCGCCCTGGTGTGGGAGCGCGCTCTGGCTCCGCCGGCGGCTCGCATGCCGCTACGCCGCTGGACACTGCCCTGGCCTCGCCAGGAGGAGGCGCAGAGGCGGTGCGGCCTGCGTCCCCTGTCGACGTCGACGAGCCGGGGGACTCTGTTCGGCCGCCCGAGGACCGCCGAGCCGCGTCTCCCGCCCGCGTCGCTGACGGCGTGGGAGCGAGGGATGCCGATGGGGAAGAAAGGCGCTATCCTGTGCGCGTGAGGCGAGCGCCTGATCGTTTCGGACACTGATGTGCCGTGATTCTATCCGGTAGAAACCGTGACTGATTCAGTTAATTTTGTTTTGTTAACTCTGACCATTGACTCGTTCAATGTGTCATTTTGGTGTCGGGGAGGTGTAGTGTCTGAGTGTATTAAGTGCCGTGCCGGCCTGTCCGCACTGTAGCGAGTGGCGCCCCGCCCTCCTCTGTGATCACGTGATCTTGTGACCGCCGACCAATTCCTGGCCGGCTGGAGCAGTCGGTGCCGGGCAGCCAGCCAATACAGGCCTATCGAGGACGCGGACTTTACAACGGCCACGTTACAGAAACGTTGTGATGACATTCAAATGCATAGTCGGATGACGTTGTCACGCCGTTGTCTGGAGTCTACAAAATTACGTCGTCACAACGATAAATCGGGACGTTGTGGTAACCATTTGACAACGTTTAAACGACGTTGTAACAACGGCAAATTGTTAGCTGGGTACTGGGCTGATCGAGACGAAAACACCACCAGTCGATTCAGCATATGCGATTTCATCAGCCGTGTCGAATATCGTGACCTCAGGTGACCTCGGTGACCTTGGGAGGTCACATGACCGTTGACAACGGATAGCCCGCAGGACGCCTACTTACTGGGTGATCTGACATAGGACCTGACTCTACTTGCCCCACTTACGTTAATACCGTCATCTTTAGACTTTGATCAAAACTAGCATTGAAATTTATATTCAACACCCCCCACCCCCCAAAAAAACTATAATGCAGTCACTTTACGAATTTCTAGCAGGCCTGATTTTCCTGACTTTTGGGTTATTTACCTGAATTGGAAGGTCAATAATGACCTAAGACCTTTAACCCTCGCCGGCACAGGGGGGTTGATGCAACCCTCCCTAAGGTTTTTCGCGAATAGCTCGCGTAAAAAGCGGCCGATCGCAACGAAACTTTCAGTACCCTCGCATTGATCAATTTTACACCTACCCTGAAAATTTCATGACCCTGACCCCAATGACCTTTGACCTGTGACCTCTTTTCCGAGACCATGTTTGGCCGGAATCGCGATTCGGCGTATGTCGGCTAACATTAGCCGCGCGTTTGCAAGCTTTTTGTGGTTTCAAACTAGAGTTGCAAAGTTTCCCTACCGCATTACCGGCATGCCGGTAATTTTTCACTACCGCAGGTTTTTTGTGGTATCTGGTATGTCTTGCCGGTAGCATGCCGGTATTTTTGGTTTTGCACAAAAAAAAATTATTAGCATATGATTCAAACTTTGGACACTAAGAGGAAAATGTGGCATCTCTTGCAGGGGTAAACTGGAATCAACAATGCAGGTTTTTTAGTATGCCGGTAATTTGGTGGTGTTTTTGCTTTGGGCGTGGTAGCATGCCGGTATCCCTAAAAAAATTTGTGGGGCGGGGCGGTGCCGGTAGCAGCCTTTGGGGGAAACTTTGCAACTCTATTTCAAACGTTCAAACATGTGATTTGATGTCGCTCCCATACCTACATTAGTGTGGGTGTCAAGGTCACCTGAAGGTCAGGTCAGGTCATTGACCTTTGGTGACCTCGGGTGACCTCGGTTCACTTTTTCGAGTTTTAGGGGAAGCCGGGGGAAGCCCGGGCGCGGGGGAAGCCCGGCCACCCCGTTTCCGGCTAAATTATTCACAATAAAATGCTCAACTGTTTGTCCTTTCAGCGTGGCAGCTAAGGTAACGCCAGCAAAAAAGTTAAGGCTGACAAAAATTGCATATTGTTAAAGTTATAGCGCAAAAATGATATTTTAAGGGTTTTTAGCTAAAAAGTGAGATATGTTGCACTGTTAATGTTATACCATACAGTACTAATATTTATACGAATGTTATGTAAGGACCGTTTAAGTGTTTGTAGTGAGGGGTGACGAGGCAGGCTGGCTTAAGTATGACATTTTTTTCGAATATCGCTGTTCTAAAATAAAAATCATCACATTGGGGTAACCCCGGGCGAGTGGCCAAGCTTACCCCCAACCGAGAGCAATGCCACTAAACCACTGTTTTCCATGAGATAATAGGTACTGAGCAGGTTTGGTTTACACCTAGATCAAAGATAAATTTCGAGAATAAACATGTTATCATAGACAAGGCCAGTCATGTCACTTAAGGTCAACTAGGGTCAAACTACGTTTTTGCAGATAACGCGACAGACAATGAAGCTAAAGCTTCAAAAATGGTGTCGTTGTGTTCTTCTTCATCAGCCGAGTCGAATGATATGCAATATGATGCATTAACCCGCGCGGGGCTGGGGGGGGGGTAAATTTTACCCCCCCTCGCGAATTTTTGCGATATCTCAAAAACGGCGGCGCGCAGCGCCGCCAAACTTTCAGTACCTTTTTTTACATCAATTTGACACGTTCCCTGAAAATTTGAGCGAAATCCGTCGGAAAATTTTTGAGAAATTGACGTTTTAGTGACGTCATGTTCGCCATTTTCGCCTCAAAAACGGCAAAAGTTCAAACGCCGCTAACATCTTCATTTTTAAAGGAATCAAGACGTAACAAAAAAGGTTATACGTAATTTTACTTTGTCTATCAAATGGCTATCTCGGTTTTTTGAAAATTTTGGATTTTGGCCTAAGTTTTTTCAAAAAACTGACTTTTTTGGGAAAATCATTATAAAATCCAAAATTTTGAGTCTATCGAAAAAACCGGAATATATGTCAGAGAAGTGGTCTATGTGCACCTACATACCAAATTTTAGAAGAATCGGTTCAAAAATGTGGGAGTTATTCAAAATTTTATGACGTCACGACACACAAATTTTTTGAAAAATGACTTTTTATGAAGTTCTAGACCTTGTACGGAAACAAAAATAGCACCATTCGATTCGCCGTGAAAAACTGCATCAGATAGACACCTTTTTAGGCCTTAACAACCAACTTCAAAATTTGACCTCACTTGACCTGACCTTGACCTGACCTCGACCTGAAATTCATCCAGAGGTGGTCCATATCACTTATTGAGTGTGCCTATTGAATTCTATGAGTAAAATGACCCATAAAACATGTGTCGCACATGCCCTTTTCTATATTTTGTTTTTTGGTGACCTGACCTGACCTGACCTGACCTTGACCTTGACCTCTGAATGATATTGTATGCAACGAATATTGTCTTGGTAGCCTAAGAACACGTTTTGGGCGATCAGTCTCAGTCCAAGACTCCATTCTTAGGCAACTACGGTGCAAGGCCGATACTGTAGGAACTTGCAATTTGTACCCTTGACCTGACCTTGACCTTGACCTCAAACTTAAAATTAAGTACATGTTTTTAGTAGTTCGTGATGAGAGCTTTCGATTGGCGTTTGAATTTTCCAAATCGGACCATTAGTTTGGGAGATAACAGGGGGGGGTAAAATTTACCCCCCCCAGCCCCGCGCGTTCGGCTGGAGACCCCAGCCCCGCGCGGGTTAAGGTAAAAAGAAAAATAAATTTTAAGGAATTTTGAAATACACATTTTTTGTCAATTTTGCATCACGATTTTCATCGACCTGTACTGTATATGTAGTAGACGCTAGCTAAAATACCAGTAGTGACATAAACTCTAAGATGTCCAGAGCTAATCAGTACCTTAATATTTCACTTTCCGTTAATATTTGGAAAACACATAATGGTTTCATCAACTCGTTGTAAAGCGCTGGGGAGGTGGCCGGCGTTACCCCTATGCCGGGCTTACACCAGAAAAATCATCACTTTTTTAAAACTCGATTTTCTCAACCTTATACTTATTCCACGAAACCGAATTTTTGGGAAAACACGGCCAATGAACTTAGCTAGCTAGCAGGATATCAACATTTTATACACC